>NW_022589740.1:14193349-14363651 GCF_004348235.1 Phoca vitulina | reverse complement strand
AAGAATTCCTCATATCAGTGAGGTCATATGATACATGTCTTTCTCTGTTTGACTTATTTCGCTCAGCATAATACCCTCCAGTTCCATCCACGTCGTTGCAAATGGCAAGATCTCATGTAATGGTACCTTTTTTAAAACAAGGATGAACCTGCATTGACACATCATAATCACCCAAAGTCCATAATTTACATTAGGGTTCACTCCTGGTGTTGCATTCTAGAGGTCTGGACAAATGCATCATGATATTATATATATATATATATAATATCATACAGAATATTTTCACTGTCCTAAAAATCCTCTGTGCTCTGCCTATTCATCTTCCCCTTTCCCTTCCCCAAGCAACCACTGATCTTTTTATTATTTCCATTGTTTTGTTTTTAATATTTTTGATACTAAGCAAATACTATCTAATTCAGTAGAAATCCAAGCCTTAGGAGTTGACATCTGAACATCAGGATATGGCTGAAATCCAACTTCTTGCATTTTGACACTTATTCATTTAGCAAACACGTGTGTTGAGTGCATCCGATATTCTGGTAACTGAGTGAAATAAATACCTTCCCTTATGAATTGCCAGTATGTAAGCTTATGGTGCAGGAGAGCCAAGAGATTTCCCTGGTTCTCATGTGGCATCTGTTTGGTGATGTTCAATGATGAGAGGTTCAGCACTTTGCAAGATGATCACTTTCAATATTGCATTCTCCTGCTGATCAATCAACTATGATTTCCTAAAGCCCACCTATTGCAGTGTGCCCACAAGCCTTACATAAATATAAATAGGATGCCTCTGTTGTTCTGTTGGTATTACCTGTATTAGAAACACTATTAAAAAGTGCTTGGGGTTGGTTTGTCATTACTTAATTTCTGGTGTCTCAAGATGAATGACTTTGATACAATTTTACCTCCCTGGTTCTATGGCTCTAGTCTGTAATTTGCTCTAAGTTCTTGCTATTGAGGGTCTTCAGTGCATATGTGTGTATATATGCATATATACGTATATCCATATCCATATCTATATACATATGCTTATAACATATACTTATATGGTATAAATACTTGCATATATGTAATTCATCTTTCTCTGCCCTGTTTCTGAATGTGGGGCATTTGAGTTATTTCTAATCTTTGGGAAGCTTTTTAGTTTGCCAGGAATCTCAAAGATTACCACTAAAGAAGAAACAATCTGTAATCTCCAATATAGCATTCATCTGGAGACTTGTTGTTACTTAAAGTGGCAAACTTCACACTCATAACCTTCGATTCACTGGTGAGCTTCAACTCTGCCTTAATGACCCTTGTACCTCCTTCCAGTCTGAAAGTCATTCTCCTGAGTGGAGGAGACACCATTCTTAAAAATATGCAAAAAAGATTGATACCATGAGAATGTTTGCCAAGGTACCTTAACTTGGAAGTTGACTTCAAATAAGCTCCCTCATAAGCCTGTATGTGATGGAGGATTCTGCATGTTGCTGAACATGCAACATCAGAGGATGAGCTTTGACTGTTTTAATCCAGGACACATGGCTACAAGCTGTTGCACCTGGGACCTGTATTACTATATACTCTTGCATGGGCTTCATCCATAGCAGCTCAGAATTTTCTAGCAAAACCATTCTTACTTCTTAAGAGCCTGGTCTTCTTTCATTGTAGTCATCAAAAAAAAAAACAAACAATTGTATAAACATCAGTGATTTTTAACTCTAGATCTCTAGCTTCTGTCATATATTGCTATTGCTTAGATTCGATTATTTTTTTCTTTCTGTACAAAGGCACCAACAATATATCTTAATTTACATGAATTCAGGTACAGTCACTAGTGCTAAGCCAACTCAGTTTTGCTCCAAAATCAGCAAAGGAGTTGAGTTTCTCATCTTGTATCTTCTAAGGAACATATTCACCAAGAGACAGCTTAACAACCAGATACAGCAAATTCACTTAAAAATGTAGAAAGTCCAAGAATGGTAGCATTATCTCTGTGCACAGTCCAAGTTTGTATTAGTAGAAAGAAATTTGTCCCTAAAGTATCCTACAAGATAAAACTGTGTATGGTTCTTTCCCTTCACTCATCCTGGGACAACTTACACATCTTACAGCCAACCAAAATCATGAATATTTTACTGAACAGAATAAGAAACAAATGGAGAGTGTAAAACCACATAAACAAATCACATGTTGGTAAACTAAATGTAGATTTAGCATCTTCAAAGGACAAAATCTTTCCTTTCTAACTCAAAAGTGAAAACAGGAGTTTAGTCTGATCTAAAGTTAAAAGCAGAAAATCCAGAGGAGTGATCAAAGGCAAATATATGGGGGCTGGCTCAATCGGTAGAGCATGCCACTCTTGATCTCAGGTGAGTTCGAGCCCCACGTTGGGTGTAATGATTACTTAAAAATAAAATCTTTATTTAAAAAAAGGCAAATATATGAAGCTACTCAACTGTTTTCATTTGCAGAATCCCCTCCAGGGTCCACAGAAGTAAAGAGTAATAACAGCTAGTATAGATTGAGACCTTAGTTCATGCTAGGCATGTGTTAAGAGCTTTAACTGCATTATCTTATTTATTGTGCCAACAACTCTGGGAGGAAAGTGTGAGTACTCTCAAGTAGCTGGTGAAGAGACTGAGGCACAGTGGGGCTAGGGAAGAGAACCTTACCGTGGTGCTCTCAAAATGTGGTCCACAGACGAGTAGCCTCAGGGTTACCCCCACTCCTCTGTACCTGTTAGAAATGCACGTTCTTTGGGAACATTATACTGATCTGTGTTTTAAGAAGCCCTCCAGCTGATTTTAATGACTACTAAAATCTGAGGACCATGGCTTATATTACACACTTAATAATGGTGGATCCATTTCTGGTTTGACATTTAAACCCATGCTCTAAATCACACACATACGCTATAGACTTGTTCACAAAGATGAGTGATATTTAGGAGCACTACAATTAAGACATACTTTTTACTGTTAAGGTATTAAGCCTTGCTTGTTTCTTCTATTCGAGGAAATCCTGAAGGCCTATTTCCAGCCTTGGCAGTTTCAGCAGGCCTAGATGATTCCAGCAAACATGGACAAGCTGCATATGATGCAAGCCTTCCCCTCTTTATTTTAAAGCAGCAGACTGACACGGGGTTATCTCCTTGCTGGGGGCAAACTGGAGATCGCCCTGGTGGATACAGTGCCCATACTGTGAAAAATGGAGCATGTCACCATTGCCGGGGTTAAAATTCCACAAAACGTCTCTCTTGGGGACACTGCAGGCCCATAAGAGGTTTTGCTAACCAACAGTAGTGTGAGTTTTTGATCCTAAAGGCGATCTAGGATCCTCCTAGCCCTCAGGAAATTTGATTACCTGTCATCAATCTGTGTGTCTGAATGAGAAAAGAATTGTGACTTATGTTCTCTTTCTACGTTTTAATCATGATATTAGGCGTTTTTGTCACAACTATTTTTACTTAGTATCATTAGTACCTTTACTATACTTCCTGTGGAATGTTACTTCAGGACTGAAAGGAAGATTTAAACTCCAGTCTCCCTGAAGAAAGAAAGGGCAACAAAGCGATACATGTTTATGATGAGCTCTCCCTTTGCTTCCCAGGATTAAAGGGTTACCGTATACAATTTGGAGGCGTACTCTGTTTTGCCAGAACAAAGGGTAAAGTAATGCATGGGGATACAATTTAGTGAATGCAGTAGCATCTGCCCTTCCATTTTATTTATATTTTGTTTTTTTGTCCTTAATACTTATTAGGTGTGGAAGTAGCTGTCTTAAGCACTATTAAGTGGTAAATTAAAGCTATTTTTAAACTGCTTGAAAAGCATTATCAAAATATTGTTGTTTGGGAGGTCAACAACGCCTGGGGAATTTTTAGTGATAAATGTCATATCAAAGACTTAAAAGACTCCTTCTCTTACCCTATTTAGGCAATTTTTTTTTTTTCCTGGGCTGAGATAAAATCACCAAGTAGAAATAATTGCTACTTAACACCACCACATTTACTAACAAATAATAACTGGATGATCTGCAGGAATAAAGAGTGAATTATTGTCTTATGGCTGAAAATTAAAAACCATACCCCACCGGCTAAGAAATTTTTCAGTTGAGTAGGGCATGAATGCTGCAGGGACATTTCAGTAAAAAAAGGACAATACATATCTTCGACTTTGTGACAGAAACACTCATAGAGTGAATAACCCAATTTACCAATGCCCTTGCAGCTAATGGGTCCAAGAATAGTTAAGGCTTGGAATCTAAAAATTATCTTTTGTTTGCTAAAGGCAGTTGATGGGTGATGTGCTGGAGAAGCAGCGAGCTGCCTTAGGTATGTTTCAGAAAAGCGCTTATTCCGATTTTCTGAAAAAAGACTAAATGGCCTCGCTGAAGAATTTATGCTTAGAGTATGAAAAAGACAGAATCGTTAGGATACCTTAAAACAGGAAAGGATTCAAACATTTACTCAGAAAACGAATCGATGTGAGACTTAAGACAGAGCTAATCAGTATTGGATGCGTCCTGCCTTATTTGAGATTCTAGATCATTCGTTCTGAAAATAACTGGACTTTTTAAAAAAAGGATCCTATCCTACATAAATAATAGGGATATGTGAACAACAAAATAACATTAGATGCTTCAGCTCACATTCCATGTGTAGGAAAATAATACCAGCATGCTCTGTTCTGCTCACATGTAATGGAATGAGCTCTTTGCAAAGGACCGAACATTTGTGTTTCCCCAAAATTCATATGTTGAAATCTTAACCTGCAATGTGATAGTATTAGGAGGTGGGGCCTTTAGGAGGTAATGAGGTCATGAGGGTGGAACCTCTGGATTAGTGTCCTTTGAAGAAGAGGCCAGAGAGCTAGCTACCATTCTCTTTCTGCCATGTGAGGGTTCAAGAAGTCTATAACCCAGAAGGGGGCCCTCACCAGAATCCGACCATGCCGGCACCTTGGTCCCAGACTTTCAGCCTCTAGAACTGGGAGACACAAATTTCTGTTGTTTCTAAGCAAGCAAACTCTATGGTACTTTATTATAGCAGCCCCCATGGACTGACACTCCTCTTTCCCTTTCCATGGTAGCATAATGGTTAGGACGGTGGTACTGAGCCTTTTTAAGCTGGGGCACACTTCGGCAAGGCCAACACCTCAGGGCTCCAAGGCCATGTCACCCTCTCCCACTTTCCAGTAGATTTCCAGTCGTCTGTGGGTTTATATATGTAAAGTGGCAACTTTACAATGTGATCTGTTAGTCTGAATTTCTCACAGAATAATAAATTAGAGCCATCCCATCTGAGAGCCATGTGAATTTTAGTTTCTGAATATCAACATTTTATTTTACTATTTTTATTTTTTATGTTGTATATATTTATTATATATTATATATAAAACAGTATTTTATTGAACTAACTTTTTAAAATTTAAATTCAATTAATTTGAATATCAACATTTAAAAAACTCGTAATCCACTAAGTGAGTTACTAGTCTTATGTAAAAATGAAACTCTGTGGACTTGTCATTTGCCTATTACAAGAACTGAAAATAAGAAGGGCTTGTAATATATATATATATTTTTTAAAGATTTTATTTATTTATTTGACACAGAGAGACACAGCGAGAGAGGGAACACAAGCAGGGGGAGTGGGAGAGGGAGAAGCAGGCTTCCCGCCGAGCAGGGAGCCCGATGTGGGGCTCGATCCCAGGACCCTGGGATCATGACCTGAGCCGAAGGCAGACGCTTAACGCCTGAGCCACCCAGGCGCCCCAGGGCTTGTAATATTTAATTAGAGGTTGGCCTTGAGGAATTCATGGCCCTCCCAGTGAATTGAGGATCATACTTTGAGAAATACTGGTTGGCAGCATGGGCCCTGACCTGCGCTCACGTCCTAGTCTACTCAAGAGATGTATACTTCGTCAGGATGCTCGACCTCTCTGCATCTAGTCTCCCTCTATCAAATTAGTGTGATGACTCCTACCTCATAGGGTTGCTGAAGGAATAAAATGATATCCTGCAGTAAGGTCATTGGTCCATGCCTGGCACACAGAACGTGGTCAGCATATGGTGGCCATTGCTAAGCACGAAAACTGCCCACCTCAGCTGAGCTTGCTGCCCAAATACTGGAAGAGAGCCTCAACCCAAGGCATGCTGGGTACCTGCAGCTTCTTTACTGCTGGAGGTGGAGAGTCCTCCTGGAGAGCCACCACTACGGACACATATGACTGGGGGCTGAATACCTGAAACTATGATGACTTGGCATATCATATTTCAAGAAGAGCTGTCCCATAGACCATGCACTCCTCCCCCAGATGGGACCTCACCTCCCAAGCTAGTTCTTACTCTCTATAATCCCACGACAGGAAAAATTACACCTACTGATTAATTCAGCAATAAATTCCTATCAAAAATGCATACTAACTGCCTAGGCCAGTGCTCATTTATACTCTCTAGTTATGCAGTTAACAAGTTGCCTGTTATTTTGGGAAAACATTATAAACACTATCATTCTTACACTAATTATAACAGCAATAATAGTTACCATAAATAACAATACTTTATATGGCACATTTTTATGTACATTTCTATGTGCATTTGAAAATGTTCACCATTTATAAATGAAACCAATTTACATCATGAAGAATTTCTTGGCAAAACAGAAGGAAAGGTATTAAATAATCAGATACGGGGAAAGGAATTGCTGCCTACATAGTGGAGTTGTTCAGACACACACAAAAAATCTGCTATGTAATTCTGGAATCATCCAAGGCTGGCTCAGTTCAGATGAAACAACTTGGGGCCCCAACAGCCTGTTAATAAGGTCAGCTGCAAAGTGTGGACTGACACTTGTTGCCATGTTGTGCGTCCTGTCATCATTAGGGCTTTCGAACCAAATGCTGTAACAAATCTTTCTCAAGCACAATGTAACAGGTTCTTTTCTTGCCACCAGAACATCCCCCCACACTGTTTTTATTTAACATAATATACAGTGCCAAAAGGCATCATGCATGCCTCTTTAAAAAATATTCTTTGAAACAATAGAAGATTCATTCATTTAGGCATCTCTTTGAAAAATTATTGAATGCTTATTTGTGTGCTGGGCTCAGGAATTCAACCAACAGCTTATAGAACAAATTTTACATCTTATGATTTTAATCTGAGGAAAAAGCACAAAGTCTCAACATAAAGCCACCATGGAAGATATTTTATTCTACCTGGAAAAACAGTGGGTAGGGTTGCTCTCTGGGGTTTGCGGTTTCCTGTAGGCATGGTGGGACGGAGGGAGGGAGGGCAGTGGCATTGGTGGAAAGCCAGGCTGGGAGTCAGATGCGCTGTGATGATGGAGCTGGACCCCTGGTCAGCGTGATGTAGAGCAAGAATACCTGGTGCTGGGTGGCCAGCATACTGCTGACCATGAGCTAAGCAAAGTTCGAGGTTAGTCTTGCTTCTAAGGGGAGAATGTGGTCCTTCCTTATCACTACAGCTTGTGCCAAGATTGGGGGGTTACTTGGCTTATTCTACTAAAAGTATAGTCTTCTGGTGGCCACAATCTAGGCTTAGAGAAAGAAAACTCATCCACCCTCATTCTCCCACCAAACTATAATAGGTTGTTGGGAGTCTGGAGAGAAAGTGCCTGCATGAATACAACTTCTTATTTCTTTAGCTCTTGATCACAGGTCTCTATAGAGATGTGGGTAAATTGGATTTCTAGCAATGTCACATGGTATTAAGTCCTTCTTCTACAATGAACTTTTGGAAATCTCATAGGAAGCTTTATAGTAAGAATCAAGATACTAAGAATTGAGTAGTAATCTCTTTTAAAGCTTACAAATTTAATATGAGTGTCCTCAAGGGAAAATAAACATTTTATTCACACTTGTTAGAACTTGTATATGCATAAAATATCTCCGATATGATAAATGAGAAACTAGTAATACTGTTTGTTTCTGGGGAGATGGTTAGAGGTGAGGGGGGCATTTAACAGAATACATTTTGAACCATTAAAATATTGTGTATATATTAAATATTCCCTATGCAAAATTAAATTCAATTAAAATTTAAAAAACCAAACAGTTGTTAAAATATTCTCAAATAAACATTACTTTTATTAGATATGTAGTACTTCTTCACATGGTTTGACTTAATTTATTTGATTTTATCATAAGTGGGTATTTAAGTTGTTTCTAAGACTTTTTTCCCCTATAATAAAATGCATATTTCTGTTTACTTCTCTTAGATTCCCATTAAAGGAATAGCTAAGAAAAAGGGCATAAGTATTTTAAAGGTTCTTTGAAACACTGAGCATGTTATGAGCATGCCTATCTCATTATACTCTTTCTGACACTATTATTATTTCAAAACAGTAATTGCCAATGGAATAGGTGAAAAACGGCCTCTTGATATCTCAAGGTTATAATACGATAACATATTTACCGCAGAGTGACTTCTATTTACCATTTAACATGAAATTTTGGTTCTTATGTTTTGTATCTGAGGAAGGCAAATTACCAAAAGTATTAATCTAAGAAAATTATAATTTTAAGGGGAAATCTGATCAACCCTGGTAGAAACAGTCTTTAGGTTTCCCATGATTTGGGTAAAGTCTGCACTATTTTAGTTTTTCACTGGAAAACAATGCAGAAGATATTTTACTATACAATAGGATTGTACTTCCGCAAAAGTTTTTAATTTATTGATGTTTCCTGCTCTGAAATTCATCTTTGGAATCTTTTACTATCTTAACATCTGAGTCTCTCTCAGTAAAACCATACCAAAGCCAACAGGAGATCTTTGAGTTAGTTCAGTTCATGTTGCATCAAATGACCAACTGTGGTTCAGAGGATGATTTGAAATGATGACCATGAATGACAGGCCGTGTGGCCCGTTAGTGGTCTCAGGGACACCAAGTGTCCTCAGGAGGGACTTTGTGAAGGTTTCTGCATCCTGACTAACTTTAGGGAAGATGGCCAAAGCATTTCAGTGGTGAACAGGAAGATTTACTTTAACTAACTTTGAATACTTGACCTATAGATAGACAATTCCCATAATTTGACTAAGGACACCACCAAAAGTCTGAAAATATCTCATTTCTGGTCTTCCCTGTGTCTGAAATTTCCCATTTGATCACTTACTCCTTTGTTGAAGACATTGCTGTCTCTAAGGAATTACTTTTAAGAATGAAACCACCTCTACGGGCCACTTCTATTCTGAATGGGAACTAATGGCTTAAGGGTCAGGAGCTCAACAAAGCTCTAAGTGAAGCAGACCCAGGAGGGGTAAGTTTTAATGGAGAAGGGGTGAGGGATGTGTCTAGGCTTCCCTGAGTGCCATCATTGAAAAGTAGTCTTTAGGAAGCAGTGGCAAAGTTTGGCTATCTTGTGAGAAGACATGAGACCAGCCAGGAGATGGCAGAATAAGAAGGGAAGTTAGAAATTTGTTAAAGAAAAAATTCAACCCCTCCACAATTTGTCTAGGGCTGGTCCTCGTCTTTAATTGGTCTGGGAAAGTTCCATACTAGTAGTTTCTAAAGTAGTTTGGGTTTCTGGGACGTTTGAAGTTTGCTTGGCATGGTCTGGCTCAGAGATGATCACGGGGCGGCCATTAGGACCACGGATGAAAGTCAGATATGGTGTAGATAAAAGACAGAGTCCTGGTTCTGCCACAAGTCACCCTTATGATCCTGGGCATGTCACTAATCTACCACTCCTCCTCTCCAGCCTACGACTACAAATAACTGATGGGCAATTGATAGTCCAAGAGAGTGAATAAGTTCTACATCAGCACAGTCCAACAGAAATATAATGCAAACCACATATGTAATTTAAAGTTTTTCTAGTAGCCAATTAAAAAGTAACAAGAAACAGGTAAGCCTAATTTCAGTATGTTTTATTTAACCTAGTATGTACCAAATATTATCATTTCTGTGTGTAAGCAATATACAAATTATTAGTGAGATATTTTACCTTCTCTTTCTCTATGAAATCTTTGACATCTGATATGCATTTTACACATACATCTCAATTTGGATGTTACATTTTCAATGGTTTAAGTTAAATATAGTTCTGCCAAAACAATATAGCTGAAATAAATGGGAAAATATTTTACAGTGTTTTAATATTTAAATTCTAATTAATTCAAGTTAAATAGCATTCACATTTTAATATTTAGGTACATATTTCTAGTGCTCACTAGCCATGTGTGGCTAGTGGCTGCTGTATGGGACGGTGCAGCTCTAGATAATACTCATTTTCAGTTACAGAATCAAGGCTTGATATTTGTAGCCCTGTACTTATGCTGGTATTACTCCTACTACATATAAAGCATGGTTCTCAAAGTGTGGTCCTAGTGAATGGCAGCTTCTGCGTCACCTGGGAACTTGTTAAAAATGCAAATCTGAGGGGCCCCTCCTAGACCTACTGTGTCAGAAATTCTGGTGGTAGGGTCCAGCAATCTGTATTTTAGCACGTTAAGTGGTAAATAGAAGTCACTCTGGGGTAAATATGTTATCGTATTATAACCTTGAGATATCAAGAGGCCGTTTTTCACCTATTCCACTGGCAATTACTGTTTTGAAATAATAATAGTGTCAGAAAGAGTATAATGAGATAGGCATGCTCATAACATGGTTTCAAAGAACCTTTAAAATACTTATGCCCTTTTTCTTAGCTATTCCTTCAATGGGAATCTATTTAGGTGATTCAGATTCATGTTCAAGCTTGAAAACTACCACAATAGGTCTAGAGGTCTTCCTCGGGGTGGGGGATGCCAAGACAACAAGAGCTTCTAAACTACAATGCTCTCCAATAGAACTTTCTACACTGTCCAATATGGCAGCCACTAGACACATGGCCATTGACCACTTGAAATGTGGTGAGTGCAAAGAAGGAATTAGGTTTTAAATTCTATTTAATTTTAATTACCTTAAATTTAAATTTAGTTAGTCACATGTGACTAGTGGTTATCAAATGAGCCTCTCTTACAGACAGGCATGGGGTTCAGTAACTGTGCAGATCGTCAATCCAAACCTGGAATGAGTTCAGGGTTAACTCAGAGGGGGACTCTGATAGGCAACAGCCCTGCCTTCTCCAGGGCTACCCTCTTAGAACAGAGATGAAGCGGATTCACTGAACCGGTGTGTGTTCTAAACCCAGGATTACGGTAATCAAAACAACATGTAGCCCTCTGCTTGATCAAGACCGAGGGACTTACTTTTCCAGGTCCGAAGTAGAACCACAGATTCTGACAAGAAGGCCATGACACCATAATCTTATTTTGTAATTAATGATTGCACAAGCTGTTCTCTTCCTTTGGCCCTTGAGTTATTATAACTGACAGTCTATTAATTTTTTAATGGTCCAGGCAATCTGGCTGTGCTTATGGTGACCTTTCTTATTTGTTAATTCTCTTTTCTGAAAAGTGCTTTCTGGAGCTGACAAATGTCCCTACCTTTATCTTGGACCCTTTCTCCTTCTGCAGTTCTTGAGCAATTACTATGGTTTTCTTGCACTTTCAAAGTACAAGCGTTTTCCATAATGACAGAGAGAAAAAGAAAATGACTGTGTTTTCAGGTACTAAGATGAAAAATCCTTGGTTCTATGGCTCTTATTACCTAAAATGAGAGTGGATGAGAAGAAAAGTGGCTTGGTTTTTGTTGTTGTTGTTCAGATCATCACACTTTCCTTAAACCAACTTAAATCCCATGTTTCCCTGGACATGAGTCCTATTTGATCATGTGACTGAAGTGGGTCCTGTGGAACCAGGATGTGGTTTCTGATGAAGTGGACCTGGCAAAACAGAGGGATGGCACAGCTTGAGGCACCAGTGGGCCCCATCACAACGTGCTTTGTAATGCAGGTGCACCCAAGGGGATAAGGGAGACCTCAAAACAACTCCAGCTCCTGAACCTGATGCCCATCTGCTTATTCTTCCCAGAGATGGGAGACTTGATTTGTACCTAGTTGTAAATGCTAGAACTCATATGATGGCCATTTTTATTTGTAAGTAGAACCAAAAAACACCATATAATGCACAGAGGGTATCACGTATACTGATAAACTGGCAAAATACTTCTGTCTTTGACCAAAGGAAAGTGATACAAAGCTGTTGTCTTCAATACGTCTACCTGAAACCTTCCCGGACAATGGTTTACCTCATCCATCTAACGCTTTAATTGGCAGACAGTAAAGTCTGATGGGAAAATAATGATCTCTTAAATACCTGAGAATGAAAAGCAAATTAAGTTAGCACAGTGTAAAAGGCAAGTAATTACATAATGTCAATCCCATTTTATACTGTTTAGTCTAAATAGCATACAAAGAAAGGGCATGTTTAGGAGAGAAAAAATAAAACTACCTCCTTAGATGAGTTATGCCCTGCTTACTTGGCTGAGCAATGACTCTACCCAATGAGAGGCTGACTGTACCCAAAGTCTTCTCTTTCTCCAGCCTGTCCTAATATGCACCAACCCATGACAGTGTGACCATCATTTTGAGCCAAGGATTGTTTTTTGGTTCATAGATGTGTTTCTGAATAGGAAGATAACCGACTGCATATGGGACAGAAAGAGAGCGTCACAGAGGGCCTTGTGTGGCTGGGCGAGAGACTCAGCTGAGGGAGGGTCCCCGATCTTTGGCTGTACCCAAGTCTAGCTTTGTGACTTCAGGTTGGTTTTTATCATCTACCCAAAAAGGACATTCTCGGGGAGTGGGTGTGCAAAATGATCTGTGGCGATGACATGGAAGCCCCATATATTAAAAAGGATAGGACATCCCAGAATGAAGAAGGATGAAGGGAAGCTGGCTCAGTGGCACTCAAGAGATCAATGAACCGACTTGCTCATTCTCCCAGGCCTCCTTCCCTCCCTTCTTTCCTTCCTTCCTTTCTTCTTCTTTCTCTCCCTTTCTTTCTTCCTTTCCTTCCAAATGGAAATACTGGTAATTTATATATAGAAAGGTGTGAGTGCATGTGTCTGTATGTGTGTGTGTTCTTTGCAAAAACTTCACAAAAGGCAGAGATCTAAAGAAGAAACTAAATGCAACTAATCTTATTTCCCAGAGAAAAACCACTGCTAAAGAGTTTTGAGTGTATTTTTTATGAACTTTTTCCTGGCATATTCCCATCTCTCTCTTTCTCCCTCTTTTGCTCATATATGTGTGTGATAATAGAATATAAAATATATATGTGTGTGTTAAATAAACTATATCAACAAGTTATGTACAAATTGTACATACAATTTCCATGATCCTTTATACTCAGATATCCCTATGTCTGCATATTTCCTAAGGAGCAGGCAAATAAGAGTCAGCGTTCTTTTGTTTGAAGTTGAATTGAAATGATCTTCAAGAACCTGGAAATGGGGGTTGAAATATGAGAAGGGTGTGCTGACAGCTCTGAGTCCTCAGATGTCATGGGCAAATACTATGCCATGTTCATAAATGTACAGCTGGGATAAAAACTTCATTCATGCAAAAGACATGTAGAATAAATTAGGGTCCATTTAAGACAGTGTTCCTAATTTCAATTTTTTGATGTCATGCCAAGTAAGTTTAATCCCTTAAAAAATATACTAACGCCTCACATATCCAGAATTTTATAGCTTGAGCCTTTGCAAATTCCCCTAAAATGTGTGTTGCTCTTTCAAGCATTATGATTTTTCTACTGGAGCCTCTTTTCAGGAAGAGCTTTCTAAAATAGTTACATAAGTTTTATTTTTCTTTAAACTAGTATTCTGAATATGATTCAACTTTTTTTTTTTTTTTTAAAGGTTCAGCTCCCTTTTAAGGATCCAATGCACTGATGTAACACACCATGGCCCAGATCTTGTGAGGTAAAGGGAAATGTTGGTCTCTACACAAAAATGGCTTCAGATGGCTATGCTTTCTGAGCTCTTGTCTTCTATTTGCAAATCTCTGTCTCTTTATTTAAGGACAATCTATTGCCCTTCTGGCTGAATCAGGACATTTTCCCGGGGCAACAGTATTAACCCTTTCTCTCCATCTGCACCATTCACTCCTTCTATAGAGGACTTGGAAACCAGATAACTGAGCTTGCTGGAATTGTGTGTAAAGTAGACTAAAACAGATAAATAAAAATAGACTCAGAATTAGGCCCACCCTGATTCTATATGGAAGAATGAACTACATGAGCTTAAGTAATGAATTTTGTTGCCTATTTTGGTTACTTGGAGGGTTTTTTTTTTTAATTAAAAAATACAAGTCATGAGTATGGCACCTGACACATGAGATCAATAAATATTTGTCAAATTGAATGAAACTAAATTTCTGATGTGTATCTGGGGAAATGACAGTGCCAGGTAGTTGAGTTACAGATGGATGAAGGGCTATACTTGGACAACTGTAAGAATCTGGGCAGGCCCTCTAACCTCCATGGGTAGAAAGCTGCTGTGACTGCTGTCAGCTCAAGAAACAGTCTAGAGACACAAGGAAGACCTTCCTAAGGTTCAGCAAGCTCTTCACAGGCCTGTCACTGATGGCATTCCCCATTTTCCTATCTCCCTTCACTCCTGAATCGTGGCTTTTGGAACATCCTTGACAGGTTCACAGTACCTCCTGTAGGTTTTGAGGCATGTTACTGACCACAACTAGCTAGCCTGCATCTGGCTTCTCAGATGATATAAAGGCAGTATCTGCTTTCCCCCTTGAGGTCCTTCACTTTCTACACTTTCACCGGCCCTTAAATCACCTATTCCTAGAAAATCTGTCCAGCGGTGAGTGGTGAAAGAATCACATTTTCTTGACACCTTGGCTGTTTCTTATTCTCCCATTCTACAAATTGTACAGCAATGTCATGAGGATATTCCAAAAAACCTGGGGGTTGGAAGTAGCCAGCAGCATGGGGGACCTCCCAGGGCAGTGCTTCCTAAGCCTTAATGTACACACAAATATTTTAAAAATGCAGATCCTGGTTCAGTGGGTCTGGTAGGGGATTGAGAGTCTGCATTTCCGATAAATCCTTCTACTCTGGGAATTATATTTTCTCTAACAAGAAAGCAAGCTCTTGTCTTGTCATTCCCGAAGTTCTGCATTCCCACCATTTATTTTCCAGGAAATAAGGCAGGAAGCAGGAGATTGAGGATTCCTGGGAAAGTGGATATGGATGGCTATGGTCAGTCACTGAACTATCAAAATCGGAGCCACTCTAGATAGTCATCCACTTTCCATTTTGCTAAACCAAAGAGAAAACAAATATAAATAATGGTACACTGTCAAAACCTCATTCTCTCTCTCTCTCCCTCACACACACACACACACACACACACACGATCTCTCAGTAACATTCTAGGCATTAGAAATGATGAGAAACATATTTGGTTAAATGTAGGAGTTAGGGTCTCTTCTATTTGTTGTACATTAATAAATGAAATGTAGTTTATCTACTGGAATCCCTGTGATGTAAACAATTTAATGTGAATACATTTGGCTTCCAGCTGTCAGTGAATTTAGGTAAATCCAGCCTTGAGAAAAAAAAAAAAACATGCTTTATGTGAAAAACAATTTCAAATTCCATGAAAGCACCTATTTATTATCTGAACCATATCTCTCTAGAGCAGTTAAAGGAATAATCAGACCAGTCACCAGCACTTTATGATCTATGTCCATTTAATATCAGCTACCCACCTTAAATTAGAATGTTTATGACTATGTCTTCTCTACGTTTATTTGCTATAAATCTGAAGTTTTCTTTTCTTGGTAACTAGAGCGTGTGTAACATTTGTGTTCTCCTAAAACATTTTTAATGCTAAGGGACTTCATCTTAAAAAGAGAATTAGTGAGAAGACCATGATGTTTTGTGTGCTGGATAGACACTGGTTCCCACCATGGAAAAGCCATTTTGTCACATGCATAGACTATCAATGGTCCCAATTCAAGATCGGGGTCACTTTTTATTTTTTTTATTTATTTATTTATTTATTTTTTTAAAAGATTTTATTTATTTATTTGAGAGAGAGAATGAGAGACAGAGAGCATGAGAGGGAGGAGGGTCAGAGGGAGAAGCAGACTCCCTGCCAAGCAGGGAGCCCGATGCGGGACTCGATCCCGGGACTCCAGGATCATGACCTGAGCCGAAGGCAGTTGCTTAACCAACTGAGCCACCCAGGCGCCCCGGGGTCACTTTTTAAAGGCAATAGAAGGTCAGTTAAATTGTAGAAGTTCAGTCTGTATTAAAGTCCATTTTACAAGAACTCAGTTTGGCTAGAAATTTCAGGGCTTTCTAGTATTTGGTTGAAGATGTCTTCATCATTCCCCCCTTTTTGCTGCCATACAGTTGGCTCTGAAAATTTCCTTTAAAATAAGCAAATTGCTCAGATTAGGAAGATTTCCAAAGAGAAAATACAAATAACTCCTAACGAGCAATAACGTGCTCTCACAAAGTACCCTTGGGTGCCTTGTGAGGGACAAGCTGGATGGGCCGGAGGTCATTCAACATGACAGCAAATCATGGAAAGAGCCTTACAGTGTGTAAGTCAGTATGCATAACACTTTATATGTATTATCTTATTTAATCCTCATGACAATTCCCATTTACAGGTGAGGAAATAGAAGATGATGGGGGGCATGTAAGTTTCCCAAAGTCAAGTGTAGACTTGGACTTGAACTAAGGTCTGGCTGAGGTCAGAGTATAGACTCCAGCACTACAACTCTTAGACCATAACCCAGACGATTAGCAAATACTGTTATTATATGACTGATAATTTATACGACATTTTATTTATTTATTTTTAAAGATTTTATTTATTTATTCATGAGAGACAGAGAGAGAGAGAGAGAAAAGCAGAGAGAGAAGCAGGCTCCTAAGGAGCAGGGAGTCCCATGCGGGACTCGATCCCAGGACCCTGGGATCATGACCTGAGCTGAAGGCAGACGCTTAACCATCTGAGCCACCCAGGTGACCTACATGACATTTTAGAAGGCCTCATAATTGGTCCAAAAGTCATCAGTCTGTCAACAAACATATCTGAGTGCCTCCTATGGGCCAGACACAAACCTAGGTAGGCCCTGAGGATGGTGCTAAACCAAAGAGATGTGCCTTTCAGTCCAGCAGGGGGTGCTGCTCCTCCCAGTGCTCTGAGTACACCTAGGGCTAGGATCAGTAACTAGCGCTCTTCTCCTACTCCTATTGCTGCACTATGACTCGGAGCTTGCTCTGTGCCAGGCACGATTTTAAATGCTCTCTCTCTATTATCTCCTTGAGATGGGTGATAGTGTTATCTTCGTGTTACAGATGAGGAAACTGAGGCACAGAAGTATTAAGTAACTTGCCCAAGGTCACACAGGTCATAAGTAGAGGAGTTAGAGTTAGAATCCAGGCAGCCTGACCCCCAAAGTCCATGTTCTTAGCTGCCACAGAGAGCCAATCATTGTTAGGATTTAATTTAGTAATAGCATTAATATTTAATGTTATATAAGGAATTAACAGCAAGTGTGCAAATTGCAGTGAAGAAGAATAAGGTGTGTGTAACTGGACATCCAACCTCATCTCTGGGTTTGAAAATGCTTCTCTGAGGAAGACCGGAGGCTTGCAGTTTGGGGCAGAGTGCAGAGAGGGCCAGCTCTACCGATCCTGGAAAGAGGAGAGAATGGGCTAGGCAGGAAGGCATGTGAGAACCTCTGTGATGCTCTCGTCCTGTGGTTTTTCCTTTTCCTTTTAAATTTAGTTTCATGGATGTGGAGATGAGGAAGGAAAGTGTGAAAAAGAAAACTAATATTTATTGAGTTAGGATACTTTGCTAGATGCATCTCATACAATAAATGTGTTTAATTTTTTTTTTTTAAGATTTTATTTATTTATTTGACAGAGACACAGTGAGAGAGGGAACACAAGCAGGGGGAGTGGGAGAGGGAGAAGCAGGCTTCCCGCTGAGCAGGGAGCCTGATGCGGGGCTGGATCCCAGGACCCTGGGACCACAACCAGAGCCGAAGGCAGACGCTTAACGACTGAGCCACCCAGGCGCCCCCGGTGTTTCACTTTAAAGAAAAATTATGGTTAGAATCATTCTTTTGCCAAGCATGCATGTAAAGCCTTTGCTTTTTCCTGGGTTTCTTGTTTTAAAAAAAAAATCTCATCTAATGGTCAGAGCCAAATCCAAAGGAAAACCAGAAGAAATAAGAAACGTTAACAGTGAAAGCAGGCCAGAGAAATATACAACTGTTTTCCTCACAGGATTAAAAGATATCTTGCTTTGAATCACTTTGTACCCATACAACAAGGTAATACATGTACTTTAGCTGACTAAACAAGATTCCATTGATAGCCTAAAAGCTCCGAGTGTTCTTATGTAATGAATATACTATTCCATGTACTAATGGCCCCAAAAGGAGAAATGTTTTTTATCTTTCCTTCAGAAGAAAAGTTAACTGAATGATGAATTAAGAGTATACTATCTTTGTTCTAAATCAAAGAATATCCAACTGTAATAAATGATGATCTATAATAATACTATATTGTATATAATGCATTTATTAGGATGAGAGGTAAACTCATTTCTATCACTAGCTTTGGCTCTTGAAAGCATTATTTTATGTGGAGATAAAAAAGTGGGTATTGATTTTTTTTAAGGCAAACATCAAAATTTATTGACTTGTGTTTGCCAAGGTCAATATTTTCCTCATAGAGCAATATATCCATATGTTTACTGAAGCACAGATTCAAGTTTTCTACTGTTATACATATTCTGGACATCTTGTGTCGTAGACTATCAGAGCCAGAAGGAGGCTTAGCCCAAATTCCTCATTTTTTAGGTGAAGAGATTGATTCTCACTGAAAGGAAGCTCTAATGGATTCAAATCCAAATCCCCAAACCATCAGACCATCCATACAGAGCACTGTGGGTCAACGTAGACTGAACTCCTTTAATTATTTTATCTTTTTTAATTCCTAAGTATTCCTATAATTTATCATATCACTGTCCATTTAGATGAAGTTGTTAATTTTATTTATGGAGAAAGTGAAGCCAAAGTTAAACAATCTGCTCTGCAAGGAATTTCCAGCTAATATTGGTACTAAGAAAATGCATACATTGGTTAGGAGCCTATCAGACATGACTTTTAAATATGGAGCATTAGATACAGAAACTGAAAAACGCACTTACTTTGACATAGGCAGGAGAGGACTATGCTGTTAATTTTATGATTAAACCAAAGTTAAAAATTGTTCTCAGTCTGACCAATCTCCTGAGTGATGCTAGCGCACATTGTTAGCATTTCTCCCACAATCTTTTCTCTACTCGAAATTCAAGAACATGGCAAAATGCAAATAAAAACGTTTGCCAGACTCCGAGAAAAGATCCAACTTTGTCCATGTGGAGTCGTATAACACAGAGGCAAAAAATAAGAATTCCAAAAATAAAATACTCTGAAAACACACACATAACACACACACACACACACACACACACACACACACACACTCATACATACACAATTTTATTTTTCCTGAATCAATAAATACAAATAAAAAGAAATGAAATCTATTTCTTTACAATATAAGCCACCTGTTCATTCTAGAATTTCATAGGCCATGGGCACTTTGGTAAATTATGGACATATTCTGTGCTAACATCTTCTGTGAAAAAGAGTGCTGTGGGTGAGGGTGGTGAGGAGGGGTGAAAAGGCAGAGCACAGAGGATTTTTAGGGCAGTGAAAACACTTCGTATACTATTATAATAATGGGTACATGTCATTATACATTTATCCAAACCTATAGAATGTATAGCACTAGGAGTGAACCCTAAGGTAAACTGTGGACTTTGGGTGCTTATGATGTGTCCGTGTAGGCTCGTCCTTGTTAAATAATATACCATTCTGTAAGTGATGTTGATGATGGGGGAAGCTATGTGTGTGGGGGCAGGGAGTACATGGGAAGTCTCTGTACCTTCCTCTCAGTTTTACTGTGAACCTAAAACTGCTCTAAATAACGTCTAAAAATAATGTCTCAAAAAACTGTTGTGTAGATTTTTTAAAGTATATATAAGTGTTCATAAACTTAGAGTGGGTGAGAACTAAGTGATAATATGCACAAGCCTAAAAGTATGAGTTGAAAGCGAAATCTGAATAGCTTCTTATGGGGGAGAAAAAAGGGGACCAGTTGACAGTACACAGTAGTTCCCCCTTATCTGTGGGGAATATGTTTCAAGACCCCCAGTGGATACTGGAAACTGTGGACAGTCCAAACCTTATATATACTATGGTTTTTTTTAATATACATACACATGTATAATAAAGTTTAATTTATAAATTAGGCATAATAAGAGATTAACAACAATAACTAATAATAAAGTAAAATTATAATAACATGCTGTAATAAAAGTTATGTGAATGTGGCCTCTCTCAAAATATCTTATTGGAACGTATTCACCCTTCTTCTTGTGATGATGTGAGATAGTAAAATGCCTACGTGACAAGATGAAGTGAAGTGAATGGCGTAGGCATTGTGATGATGTTAGACTACCGTTGACCTTCTGACAGTACTTCAGAAGGATGGTCTGCATCCAGATGGTGGTTGACCACAGGTAACTGAAACCGTGGAAATCAAAACCGTGGAGAAGGTGGGCTACTATAGTACCAATGAAGTTATTCTTCTTCATAACCTAATGGCTAGGACAAACAAAGGGTAGACTATGGTCGTCATCTGCATTCCCTCTAACGTTAAAAATTCAGAGAGAGAGGAAGAAGACTTACCAAGATTGCTGAAAAGCAACAGATCTTCAGTTTGACAAACCTTGAATAATTTATGATCTGGTTGAAAAATCTGAGAGCAGACACTTGCTTATATCCTTTACAGAAACTCCATATAGAATATGATTATTTAACTTTTGGAGAACTCTAATAACTTTTGTATTTTCATGCATTGCTCTTTTGGTCCCTGATATTTTTTGAAATTAGGCTAGGGAGAGTGGCTTCTAAAATTTGGAATAAAAAGACTTACTTAGGGTAGGCAGATTTTCGGATCCATCCTAACTTGTAAGAATCTGTTGATGTGGGGCGCCTGGGTGGCTCAGTTGGTTAGGCGACTGCCTTCGGCTCAGGTCATGATCCTGGAGCCCCGGGATCGAGTCCCGCATCGGGCTCCCTGCTCGGCAGGGAGTCTGCTTCTCCCTCTGACCCTCATGATCTCTCTATCTCATTCTCTCTCTCAAATAAATAAATAAAATCTTTAAAAAAAAAAAAAAGAATCTGTTGATGGGGAAGAGTCACAGTTATAAAATGCTACCAATGCCCTCAGTAAAGCGTCTACATTTGAAAAATGGTCACATCTATCTGTACAAGGTAACATTTTTTAGCCTCACGCAACACTCTGTGCACATATAGATTGGGTGACTCTGCCATTACCCGAGTGTCTCTTGTTGGACCATTGCATTGGTGCTGAGACTGAAAGGGAGAATGGAGACCTTGTCCACCAGAGCCCTGGGTATATCGTCCTATAGCATTACATTATGTATGGTTGTTTTGTATGTGAAAACACAACTTTACATCCACTGACAGTCCCAGTGCCAGAAGCCTTACGGCATTTAACTGGTGATCTCACTTTGAAGGCAGCCTCCAGATTCATTCCAATTCTGCTTCCCTTTTACTCACAGCTCCATTAGTCCAAGGGTCTGCAACAATAGTCACCGAAGACAGAATCACAACTGTTGGAAGGGCATGTGTCTCCATTACCAACGAACAATGAGTTTAAATAGAATAAACTAACGTCTACCTAAGTGTGTTCTTAATGGCTTCTGTCCTCTGTGATACGGAGCTGGCGTGAAGAACAGTTGCATAAACAGATAACCTTTCCAATGAACGAATGGCACCGTGACAGTCCCAGACTGTTCTGAAAGCCCAGCACACTACGCTGCCTGGAGGAATAATCAGAAATCAACATTTAAGTAAGTGCTTGCTACATGCCAGTCATTATAGTAAGTCTTGTTTCATAGACTATCTCATTTAATCCTCACAACAACCCCATAGGTGGTTCTATTATCATAA
Organism: Phoca vitulina; assembly: GCF_004348235.1. Classification (NCBI taxonomy): domain Eukaryota; kingdom Metazoa; phylum Chordata; class Mammalia; order Carnivora; family Phocidae; genus Phoca; species Phoca vitulina. The sequence goes on along the minus strand of NW_022589740.1, from coordinate 14,341,677 downwards.
TACTCATTTTGCACAAGGAAACTGAGGCAGAGAGAAGAAAAATATTTTGCCCAAGGTCATGCAGCCAGGACAACCCGGACAGACTGGCTCCAAAGGACCTCTCCGCTACTTCATTAAACTGTCTACAGTGCTGCAGAAATGACAGAGCTGTATTAAAAAAAAGAAAAAGACAAAACTCATATAATTGGTAAGATTGCAGAGGGATGGGAATAAAATTCTGTATGATTTGCTACACAGAGCCTAGGAGAAATAGCCATTTAATGATATCATGGTCTTTAATTTTCAGTCTGTCCAGCCAGTGTCTCAAAGTTGGAGAGAGTATCATCAGGACTAGCATGCAGAGGGATGGCACAAGCTAAATCCTCTGAAATGGTTTCTCACCATCATAGAAACCCTCATGGAAAAGTTTCAGTTTGTCCCAGCTCTACCCAAAGATAACATTTGCATAAATTTGAGCAAAGCCAACAAAATTCTGAGCCTGTTTCCTAGTGAATTTATTTTCTGGCTGGGCAAATGCTGAATTCTGCCTTGTAGAGGGAAGAGACATCTTTAATTTGTAGACTGCCCATCAGAACTCACACGGAGTGTAATTGGATTCAGCCAGCAGAGTCTCAAAAGTGTGAGAGGTTTAGAGCTAAGTAGTATTTACTCCTTAGAGGCTACATCTCAACCGTAAGCCCATGCACTCACATTTAGGAAGGATGAAGCTGATGTATAGTCTGAATTATTTATCTCTGGTAACTGACAGATCATCAGCCTGGGGACAACTTCTGGAAGTCTATTTGACTAGACAAAACAATTATTTGGCAAATAATTACCTGTACCAAATAAAACACAGATAATAAATATTTGGAATTATAAACAATCCTGAAGAGGGAGGAAAAGGAGGCTCTGTTTTGCAGAATTGCCAGGACTCTGTACAGGAAATTGCTCAATGCGGACTGTCTGGATGTTTAGGGAAGATGATGCCTGGGGCAGGTGAAACTTTGGGAATTGCCTGTATGTGTCTATGCCAGTTCTTTAGTCCATAAACTGCTTTATAAACAATCTACTTAGGCAATAGTAATTTACTATTTACATGAGCCCTAGAATTAGAAAGTAGGTTGGTGTCAGTTCTTGAAGTGGTAAGCCTTGCAGACTTTTGGAGAAAGCGAATGGGTAGGGAAAGCTAGGTATGCATTCCCTAACCTTCCATTTTTACACACCACGGCTCAGTCCACATGCCACATGATTGCCTCACACATCAACGGAGCCTTTAGGACACACAGTCTGATGCAGAGATCTGAACAAGTGATATAAGTTCTTTACTCTTCTCTTAAAGATACAGCAACTTTCACTTTACTATCCTTTTGAAACAAATTTTGACATCTACCAAAGAGTGGATCTTTCTTTTCCCAAAAGATCAACTACTGCAATCCTACAACTATTTGTCTTGTGCATATGTGATCATTAGGAGGTTGCAAGCTCAAGTACCTTCTCGGGCTTGGGTAGGTAACATAGGTGGCTAAAGGGATTGTAGCACAAGACAACAGAGCATGGTGGGGACTGTGGTGAATTTGTAAGCACATGCTCTGTCCAAAGGAGCAGCTGCTGCTCAGATCCAGCTGACTCTTGCTAAGCAAAAATCTAGATACAAGGAGCACCCCAAATTTTGTGTGACATCTTCCAATTCTTTAACATTGGTAACTGATAAGGGTATTTTTAAATACTGTCAGGGTCAAACAAAATAACATTGTTGCACGTATTTTGCAAACAGGCTTTAAATTTGTAACTTTTGTTGGGTTCTTTTCAATTTAATAGTTTGTTCACATATTTAAGTGACATTGGCATTCCTCACCTGCCATTCCCAGGCCATGGGCTCTGAGCCATTTTTCTAATACTGATGACAACTTCCACCGGTCCACTTACCCTCTTGGCTAAGTTCTTTTTTGTACACATAGTAAAAGCCAACTGGAAATTGATGTCAGAAAGTGGGAGTAAATTACCACAGTATGGCTAACAAGCTCATAATTTCAACCCCAAACCTTGGTCTTATTAATGTCACGGCCTAATAAACTAAGTAAACTGGTCATAAACTTCTTCCATTTCACATAAAATATAATGCTATTTTGGGTGCTATTTCTTCTGACAGAATGCAATATTTCATCCATGCTGGGAATTTCAAGAAGAGATATACACAGACACTGGATAGATGACAGAATATTTATATTGTCACCATAAATCCAAGGAATCTGATTTTTCTTTGAACTGATTGATATGGGTGAGAATTCTTTATTTCACATCATGAGTACAGACTTTAAGAACTAAAATAATAATGCTACTTTTTTAAAAAAATGTAAAATAACAACCTACATGTGTATAAAGTATGTAGCAGGTATCTGAGTTTCTAAATCTCTAGAGAAATAGCATAAAATATATTATCAAATAATCCATCAGAGGAATGTCCCATGCTCTAATGCCTACTGGTAGTCACGAATTCAATACCAAATGATGTTGGCTCTTGGGAGGATCACTTCATTAAGAGAGAATTTCACTGCAGGTTAGACAGACTGGGGCCTTCAGATAGATTGATGCCGATACATCTGTAGGGAGAGTGGGAGGGGATGGAGGCTCATATTTTATCATTAATGCCTCTCTCCTTTGCCTTTTGGTTTGAGGTCTACACACTCTTCCCTCTCAAGCAGATACAGGTATTTCCTATCAATTTATTGCTGGCAAACCTTGCTTGCTAAGTCTGCCATTGGTCTTAAGCTCCTGGGATAGGAGATAAAAAAACAAACAAATCTGGTCTCCTTAGTAAATGATCTCTTCCCATCTCTATCCTGAAACTGGTTGTGAGTTTATTCATCTGCTGATGTAGGAGTGGAGCACATAGAAAATGTTTGTTTATAGCTCAAGAAAAAGGAGACCTTCTGGATCCTATGTCATGCCCCCACCTTTGACCATGATCAGTTTTCTGTGGAATGGTAACATTTTTGATGCCTGAGATGCATAAGCCTGTTCTCTAGGGCTCTGGATTTTTAAGAAGGTATGGGCTGGGATTCTCAAGATGCTGGTGAATTTTTGTAAGGGAAGAGAAAAACTAGGAAATACATTCTTACGTCCACCTTGGGACCCAAAGGAGTTATGTAGGGTCTCTTGGGTTCTCTGCTACCAATGTCAGGGACTTGAGCCTTCAGCGAAGGAGTCAGGGTGTTTTCCCATCTGAACTTCTGGCTCTTCTCCACAGCCTGATGCAACAAAACTTCGTTTGCATAAGGAGATTCAATGGACTATTTGATTCTAAAAGAGCCTATCACTTCCACTACTGACTTTTGGACTTACTAGAGAAATTCTCCTCGCTGCTCCTTGTGCTGTTATAGAAATTCCCATTATATAGTCCAAGTAACTGAGGCATGGTTTATCTCAGTGACCATCCCAAGGTAAGGTGATATCATTATAAGTCATCGGTACCTAGAGTGTTCTTGCCACTAAATTGGACTGATTTCTGTGAATTACTTGGGACCAGCAGCTTCCTTGGGTCCCCAGAGGGAGCTACAACTAGTTACTTGATCTACCACCCCTTATGAATAAATTTTAGTGGCCTTAATTCCTTCCTTGGAAAAACAGTATATTCCTTAAAAATCATTATAGAATTCTTTTCGAGGAGCTGCAGTAACAGGTAAGAGAAGTGACGTTTTCTCTCTAATCTTTCCATAACCACCATTAATTAGTATACCAAAAACACTTCCGTGTCTTACACTCTCTTGCTGGCAGTAATTCTTGGAAAGATGCTTCTGGATCCCAATCAAGGGGCAAGATTAGAGAAATAAGTCAGAGAAAGACAAATACTGTGTGGTCTCACTTATATGTGGAATCTAAAAAAGATGAACTCGTAGAAACAGAGAGTAGAATGGTGGTTGCCAGGGGCTGATGGGAGTGGGAAATGGGGAGATGCTGATGAAATGGTACAAACTTCCAGTTATAAGATGAATAAGTTGTGGGGACCTAATGTACACCATGGTGATTATAGTTAACAATACCGTATCGTATAGGTGAACGTTGCTAAGAAAGACCTTAACTGTTCTCTTTATAACAAAAGCAACAAAATGGTAATTATCTGACGTGAAGGGGCACCTGGGTGGCTCAGATGGTTAAGCGTCTGCCTTCAGCTCAGGTCATGATCCCAGGGTCCTGGGATCGAGCCCCGCATCGGGCTCCCTGCTCGGCGGGAAGCCTGCTTCTCCCTCTCCCACTCCCCCTGCTTGTGTTCCCTCTCTCGCTGTGTCTCTCTCTGTCAAATAAATAAATAAAATCTTTAAAAAAAAAATTATCTGAGGTGAAGGATGTGTTAACTAACCTTGTTGTGATCATCATTTTGCAATGTATATGTGTATGAAGTCATCGCATTTTACACCTTAAACTTGCCCAATGTTATATGTCACTCGTATCTCAATAAACCTGGGGGTGGGAAGGGTGCAAAACCAGAAGAATCATTTCACTTTTTTGAACATTCATGCAAATCTTGGCAAGACATAACATTGGCTTAGAAAATTAACATAGAACATAGAACACTCAAGTGTATTTCATGCATATTTTGGAGACTGTGTGACAGGGAAGTTCATGTTAAACTGATGATTTCCTCATCCTTCCAGTTACACCTCTTGTTGAGGCTTATGACACCTGTGTCATTTCCAAATGTTACCTCCTCCTAAACAAAAGCCTTTTTTAAAGCTATTCTGAAATGCCTTCCAATGTTCTCCCGACAAATATGTCTACCCAGAGGGAACACAAACTGGCCGCTGACAGCCAAGGCTGACTGGCACAAACTGAAATCAAAATCTAGTATTTTCAAATTCTTACAGTTGATGTTTTATAAGATACGCCCATTGTGGTGATGTGACTTGATAGGAAAAGTGCTTCTCAAGTTCAGGATTGCAGTTTACATTCTTAGGCAAATGAAACTTCTTTTCCATCTTTCATTTATTAACCAATTTATTTACCATCAACACTTTAATCTTGTGTGTCTATCCAACTCTTGCGCATGACAACACTGTAGCTTTTAATAAGAAAAAGCATGGCCTACTCCTCAGAGTTCAGTTAGCCCTGATGTGACTCAGGGAGGAAAGCCTTTGGGAATTCAGCCCTTTAATAATGCTCAAAGATGCTGCCAGAGGAGCCTGGGTGGCTCAGCTGGTTAAGCGGCTGACTCTTGATTTCTGCTCAGGTCATGATCTCGGGGTCAGGAGATCAAGCCCTGCGTCGGGCTCCACGTGGCGCCTGCTTGAGATTCTCTTTCTCCCTCTGCCCCTCCTCCCCACTCACACTCTCTCCCCCTCTCTAGGGAAAAAAAAAAAAGGCGCCAGAACTTAAAATAAACAAAAGAAAGAACATTAAACAGAAAAAAGTGAACGTACACATCTGCAACATGTAAATTATTGTTAAAGTATAAATAATAAATAGTAGTTTTGCTATTACCTGACACTTAATATCTAATTTTAAGTTCCATGTCCATATGCTAGACTTGCTGAAGGTCAAAATTGAAAATGTCTTAAAGAACTAAAATTATGGACTATATGTAAATTATTATTTTAGATGAGGAAATAATGGAATAGGCATTAGAAAAATCACAAAAAGAACTTAATGATCAAATATTCATTTATATATAATATGCATATATTTATATATAAAATGAATACAGTATATAAACTGGCTTGCCAGGAAGAGGTATATACATATATATATATATATATACTCTTTTTTTCACATGTGGACAATTGCTGACTGCTGAGCTAAAGTAGGGCAGAAGGAAAGGGATAAGGACATGCAGAAACACATCAACTGGCAGAGGGCTTGACTGGCAATTGGAACTTGTGCATATGAGTTAGGTGGCCTTCAGAGGAAAGACGGAGCCCCAGTGGTGATTTTAACCATAAGAGCCTTCACTTGGAAATAGTGCAGAAAAAACTAAGGGCTTGTACCATTTCGGCTAAGTCACTGGTACCCAGCATTGATTAAGTATTTTTAAGAGAATCTTTAAGTAAACTTCTAATATTCGAAATAAAATCTTTTTCACTACATTTTTATGGCACAATTTTAAGAATCCATTTGCAAGACACCTGTGTCACCTGGTTGTCATAACTGACTTCTTAGAGTCCTTCATGCCCTGGACCTGAACATACTCCACTGAACCAAATAAAAGGTAAAAGGACCATCCCCAAAGAATATGTTCAGTTTGCATCTTAGTCACCACCTGTAAACTGTCACTGTTCTTTCTCACATGAGCATTCAAAGGCCTAATATAACTTATACTTTTCCTGACCTTCCTAGAACCCCTATTTTTATCTTCTGATCTTGGTGGTCATTGGAAACCGGGCTAAAAATTTAGAAGTAGGATTGCTCTTGGCTGACCCCTACTGGTCTAAGACTTTCAATACAGAAAAAATAAGCAGCAAGAGCAATGAAAAATGCCCAGAAGGCAGAGTGTTTAGTTCCAATTTTAGTTCAGTGTTATTGCCCCCATTTTACAGAGTTGGAAACTGAGGATCAGAGCGACTAAATAACTGGAAAGTAGGAGAGCTGTAAGTTAAACTCAGATTCGTCTTGTTTCTGAGTCTGTTTAATTTCACTTTGCACCCAGAACAGGTGTCACCCTCTCTACTAACTTCCTCTGAGGAAGTGTTTCCTCTTGATTTTGAAGGTGACCTACCACTCACCTCATAGTCTGCACAACCCAGTTTCTTTCAAATGGAAATACACTAACTACTTTGCCTATTAACTAGCATGTTCCACGTGAAGATTCATGTCCAGTGACGCCTGCGGTTGCTCTCTAGAGCAAATGTAGGATGAGGCGAATGAAACCAGGTAGATTCCTAAAAGTAGACCTTGGTCGCCCTGCATTGAAGCTCCTGACTCTAATTTAGGGCAGTGATAACTCAGAAGGCAAAGGGAAAAAACTCCAAGTCAACTCTCAAAAGGTAGATGGGACTCTTCTATAGAGCCACGTTGACATAGTGAAGAAACAAAATCCAACTGATAGAATCAATTTCAGAAAGAAACTGAATAACATTTTAAAGGGAAGGAAAACAGCGAAATTCAATTGCTTCCATGCATAAAATACACAGATCATGTAGACACACACACACACGCAGCCTCTCTCATAACCTGCGTATGCCTGGAACCGCTGTGGCTCTAGGTGGGGAGGCAGTGCAGTGTGGTGGGTGACAGTACGGATTCTGCATCCAGTCCGCTTGGACACAGGAACTGACTCCTCCCATGTGACTGGAGACTAGTTCAATAGCATTAGCGTGCCTCAGTTTCCCCATGCGTTCATTAGGAGTATCGAGTTAAGAATATATAAAGCACTTGCCAGTATATGGCATGTTGTAAGCTCTAGTTAAATGCTAGCTAGTATTATTATATAGAATGTTCTTCATAAAAGGCTTTTGGAACCCTACCGGTATGAAACTAAAAAAAAAAAAAGGGGGGGGCTTTCAAAATAGCATTTTCTTAGTCTATCAATTGCTTCCATAAGCAGTATCAAAAAAACAGACGCTGATTAAAATTTTCAGTTTAACAGGAAGCTATTACAGGCTGATGGGATAGTTTTCCAAAATGAAATCCAGAGGTTTCCCTGCTAGTCTTTGAAAAAAAAAAAGATATTTGTTTGCATTATAATCATGGTGCCATGTACAAGCACAATTCCATTTTCTCCCTCCTACCGAGCCTTCTTTTGTCCACTATGAAATCTTGAATTTCCTTTAAGTTCCTTTCTCCCTGAGCCTAGCTAATGCTCTGGTCTGCCACTGTTGCCCTTATCCTCACTTCTGTGATGTTTCCATACTTCAAGGCGGGCCACAGAATGGCTGGCATACAACTGGGAATTCCTGCAAGGCTCGCCAAGTGAACGGTGATTAGCTGTTACAGACAGGAGCCAGGATCAGGGTAGATGGTCCCAAACAATGGAGTCTAACATTCATCCACAAAAGCTTTCATCTTGAGAACATAACCTCTTGTGAGATATAACCGGAAGTCTCAAGGGTAATTGCATTTTGCTGGAATCAAACCTAACAAGTATTTTATAATTAAAGATCATGCTGGTTTCCTTTACCATCACCTGCAACTTAATCATGTACTTGAAGCTTCCCACAAATAGCAAGGCTGTTTAATATTTATTGAACATCCACAATTACTTCTACATTTTGTTTCTCTGGAAACACACTCCTTTGGTCTGGCTTCTAGAGACCTTGAAGAAGACCATTATTTCATTAAGAACGGAGGCAGGGAAATCCTGTGTGATAATATCATTAATAACACCAGCTTACATTTTACGGTGACTTTTCATTTGCAAAGTGCTTCCGCGGGCCTTATCTCATTTGATCTTCACAAAATTCTGTGTCCCGATTTGCCCTTTCTATTCTGTGGAATGTAATATTCCCTGTATCACTCGGTAAGGAGATCGCTCTTTATCCCTTCCCCTTCTGACTTTTAATGTGTGCAAAATTTCAGAAGGCAAATCCCTCACTTGTGGACAGGAGAGTGGGAGACATTTTCTGGGGCCAGTCCGACCTTTCAAAATCGGACCTTTCGGAATAGTTAGCCTATTCCTGGGTGAATGTCCAGGCATGCACCATGATTTTGGAAGCCTGTAACCGTCAAGAAAGTTGCCATTGATGGAATATTTTGCAAGCAGTCTATAATCATCCTGGCTCTGCCACCATTGGGTAGACTTTGGAAAAGTTTCTCACCTTTCCTGGTTAAGAGAGGAGCAGTGCTAAGCCACGTGCGTCAATAATCAAGTTAAGGGAGAGGAGAGTGACAGTCAAGCAAAGGCAGTGCCCTCCCTTTCTCCGTGAACCGCCTCTTGTACGTGGACATTGCCTTTGAGAAATTCTAGAGCCGCCCCTGAGGCTGAGCCTCAGTTTCCTTGCTTGTAAAGTAAAAGGAAGAACACCTATTTTTTTCAGGGTAATTATAAAGAGCAAACAAGGGGATTCTTTTAGAGTAGAGGCATAGAAAAGGACGTTCTGCAGTTGCTGTTATTAAGAGCGAGGCGTACTTTCCACCCTTTCTGTACTAGTCCGGATATTTGAGGTGTCCAGACTCCTTTTACACATGGCTCAATCAACGTTTAAAGGAATGGGGACATACTTAGAGTAGTCTGAATTTCTTATAATTGTATTCTTCCTGAACAAATACTCCTTTGCCCCGGACCAGTGCCAGGCTTCAGTCCCAGACAGGCTTAGGAGTGAGCAGCTGCTGGCACGGGCTGTCCCTCACAGAATACTCCTTTCTGCAGCGTAGCACCCCTCTTCTTCTCCTCATTTATGATCTCAGAAGTCACTAGAATAGAAAAGATTTCTCCCTCATGGTAGGCTTGGATTCTCAAGTGCATCGCTAGTTTGGGGCTCTTTCGTGGTCTTTCCAGGTTGCAGTTTTACATGATAAATTTATCTGTCAGTTACAGCAGATCCAGGAAGCCTGCAGTTTTTGCACAGTTCCCACTGCTGTAAGACTTTGCTCCTTTACAATCATCTGGTTGCGCTACCGTGGGGACGGTGTTCTATACCTGAGGACTAAACAAATCTGCGTGCTCTCACCGGATACCATGCCTTGTTTTAGAGCCTTTGAACGCTCCTTCTTTGTGCAGTTGTTAGGAACAGTCTATTTAAATGAACAGAGAGAAGGATACGAAGGGAAAATGTCTATGAGGTGAAAGGAGAAGATAATTTGAAGATAAACATTCAAGGAAGCCAGCTTGAAATATTAAAATGACATAACAACATGGCAGGATATTGGCTTTTTCTCTCATAAACTCTCTAAATTAAGATCGTGCTTTATTTACTCAACACTGTGTTTGCAGAGGACTCCTGAAAGTGACTCAGCGCTGGGGCTGTTTGCTGACAGCATAGTGGGAGGCTTGGATGTGAATGCAAGCTGTCCTTGCCCCCTTTTGGGGGAGGGGCGCGTATGATAAGGACAGTGCCGCCGATCAGGGAAGCGACAATGGGGAGGCAGTCAAAGCTGCGGCTATCTAGAATGGACATCGTCTTCGCCTTGCTGGGGTGGTGCGGGTATCATAATGGCTTCTCTGTTCCTTTAAAATGCTGCTCAGATAATGGCCCGGCCTCCCACGCATTCGGAGGGGGTGCCTCTAGCTTTACGGAAACCTAATCCCCACCCCAGACCTTATTTCCCCTCGCAGCTTTGATACCCTGTCCAGCCAAGTTACCCTCCAGGGACGCAGTAGCTGTTTCTTTCGGTGAGCTCCGCAGTGGTTTTCGAAGTCGCTTCAAGAGCACCTGAGGACAGAGGTGCCCCCCGCCCCATCCCCCTCATGGCACACAGATATTGTCAAGAGTTTCATTAGTGAGGTTCTTTAACATTCATCTATGGAGACAAGCTGGCAGTTCACGATCGTACTGAAAAGCGACCAAAAGGAGCTGAAAACCAGACTGTAACCGGGAGAATTTTTGCCAAGTGCTTTGTCCTCGCCACCTTTTGAAGCAGGGTAAGTCATTAGCAAGCCCATGCTAATTGAATTTGATTTAATGTCAACACTGTCACAGTCACAGAGAGGACACCAATAAAATCCCAGCCCTGTTTGCTGCGATCATTAGGCCCAGTTTTTCTTGACAACAAAAGTTCAGCCTCTGGTTGAAGGTTGTCCCATCGAGCTTAGAGAACACAGTGCTTTCCTGGCCTCCCGGGGAATAAATTCAAGCGCTGAAGTCATCATGTAGAGTGGAACCAAAATTGAATGGGAAAATCCACTTGTACAAATGACACGAGTAGCTGATTGGCCCCTCGTCAGTATCTGATGTGGAGCCCCTTCGAGACAGTTACAGATCACACTTGAATTTTTTCCAAGATATACCAGTTAATTAAATGTCCAAAATGGCACTCCGTACTCTGTTCAAAAAAGCAAGACTGATAGAGTTAAGATGTGGAAAAAGCACATTTGAGAACTTGCCAGTCTTTTCAGTAATCAAAATACATGTGAAGCTTTTGTTACTTTTACCTCAAGTCATATATTTTATAGGTTGGGAAGGTGGGCCTCCTGATGAATTACCAAAATAATTTAATACAAAAAAAAAAAAGGTGAGATCTTAGTAATCTACAGTCAAAAGATTCTGAAGGGTGAAAATTACCCATTGAACTTCAGCTACAATTTGCTGATCTTTAAACAGTCATGCGATAAACAATTTCCTCACATTCTAGAAATTCTCGTCCTTTGTGCCACATACAGGAGAAGAAAATTGGGACCTGTTTGAGCATCAGATTGTCCTGTTACACCCGGATGAGGGAATATATGAAGTAATGAAGGGAATTCTGCCGAGGAACAAGGCGATTTCAGCTGATTTTAGTTAATTAGTCCCAAGACCGGCCCCGAGCGAAGAAGGAAAAATATTCCAAGGGGTTTTCCTTACCGGTTTTAATTTAGCTCCGGGCAATGGCAGTGTGGTTCTGCTGGGTTGGTATCTCGGTGCCCTCAAGATCACCCTGTTTTCCTCCTGTGACCTGCGCTTAACAGACGATACCATCACCTCATCAATTGCCAATGCCACCAGTCCAATAACCGGATATCACTGTGGGACATCTCTCTCAAGGAGAAGCAACTACAGGTCTTGGCTTTCTCCAAAAATAGCCTGCACCTCCATGCCAGGCGCATCCCAGATTTCTCAGTCGTCCAAGCTCCGGAAAGAGACTGTTCATCCCTGCACTTTCTTTGAGACGCTTTCCTACTCAATGAAAGATTGTGTTTCCTGTGACTTTGGTCTTGAGACATAACTGACGATAATATTTTCTCTAACACCAGTACCCACGACTCCCATCTTTCTTTAAAACCAGTGACAATCGCCTATATGAATAAATGTTATCTGTGCTCCCCCTTCCTGTTCCATTTCGTGGCTTGGATTTTAAAAGACAGAGAGCAAAAGAGAGGTTTTCGTTTTGTATCGCATGGCACCACAAGGGTTCCTCTAGGGAACCTGCTTTCACTAAACCCTGGCAAAAGTCGCAAATTGATAGCTCAGGGGGAGATACGGTAGAATTTAGAAGTCCTTCCCCGGGTAGGGACAGAAGGTTCCCAGAAGGCTCTGTATTGTGCAACACAATGTAAGGTGGCAAGAGGCAAGAGTTGCAGGTGGGAGGGAGCAGAGATGGGGACAACCTGGAATGTTGACTGAAGGAATAGTCCCCTCTTCGCTCTGCTGGGGGGAGATGGCTTGCACCACCCTGTACTTCAGCCTCGCCTGTCCTCCGGGAGAACAGAGGGCTCCGCTAACATCTGCAACCCCCTGTTTCATCAAACTACAGGACACAGTAGAGATGAAAGTTCAATTAGATACCAGCACTCTCATTTAAGGACCTTTTAAGTTCAAAGTTAACAAGAAAATCATTTTCTTTCTATTATGAACTGCAAAGGGAATTATGACAAAACACAGCTGAACTTTTGGTGATGACAGGTGCTCCCCAGAAATGGTAATGTTTGATGAAGACATCATAGATTATTTAAGTGAAAAAACAGGATAAAATTTAGTTTTTAAGGGGTTTTTATTTTTATTTATTTATTTCAAAGATTTTATTTATTTATTTGACAGAGAGAGACACAGCGAGAGAGGGAGTACAAGCAGGGGGAGTGGGAGAGGGAGAAGCAGGCTTCCCGCCGAGCAGGGAGCCCGATGCGGGGCTCGATCCCAGGACCCTGAGATTAAGACCTGAGCTGAAGGCAGACACTTAACAACTGAGCCACCCAGGTGCCCCTTTAAGGTGTTTTCAATACTGGTAACATTTTTCAAGTAAAGAGATGAGATAGTGAATAGAGAATTCTACCTTCTTTTGAGAAAAACAATTACTGTCCAACTCTAGTAATTAAAAATGTTAGCTCTTTTAAATGGACAGGGGCAAATGCTATAGTAAAAAATACTGTCCTTGCATCTCTGCAGGGAGTAATATAACTCACCAGATCTCACAAGCGGCTGCACACTACATTACCCTGAAAAAAGTGTATAATTTAAGGGACAAATTATTAGTCATGATATAGGTGAAGTACTTTGTTTCAAATGTAATTTGGACAATATATATTTAAACTCTATTTTTTCTGAACAGCAATTTTGTCCAGCTTTACTGAGGTATAAATGACGAATAAAATTATAAGATATTTATAGTGTCCAAGGTGATGACTTGATAGACATATGCATTGTGAAGGGATTCCACTCATTGAGTTAATTAACACATTTGTCACCTTACATATTTACCTTTTGTGTTGTATGTGTGTGTGTGCGCACGCGCGCATTTGCGGTGAGAACATTTAAGTTAAATCACAGAAACAGAGAGTAGAAGAGTGGTTGCCAGGGGCTGAGGGGTGGGGAAAATATGGAGAAGTTGGTAAAAAGGTACAAACCTTCACTTATCAGATAAATAAGATCTGATTATCTAGTGTATAACATGGTGACTACAGTTGATCACACTCTATTGTAAAGTTCACATTTGCTAATAAGGGTAATTTAACTGTTAGGAAACTCTCTGACTGCCGTAGATACCAACATCAACCACACGGTGTCACCAATAACTACAGTACCGACTTAGAGCTCTGGGGAAGAACTTTAATGCATGCATTTCCTCATAGGTTAAATTATTTTCTATTTTGTTCATGAATTTCCTTTCTATTCATCAAACTAGAAACACTTAATAGCCATCTATTACTATATTATTATTATTAATTTACAACTACAGTGTAATTCTCAGAATTTATACATTTCTAAATTTATTTTTTAAATATTAATAATGAAATTTTTAAAATATCTTTTCAAAAGATTTATTTGCTTATTAACCTACACATATGTTATGATGATATAATTCAGGGGTGAGTAAGAATTGATCAAGGACTCAATATTGAATGCTGACTATTTATCAGGCCCTTTGGTGACTTTCAGGAATAGACACATTTATAACACATACACACACACACACACACACACACACACACACACACACACCCACAGCTGTATTATACTGTAATCTCAATCAATACTGCCTTCTGGAATTCTCTTTTTATGTGGAAGTTGGAAAGGATAGGGTAATCGTACCCCTTAAAATTGTACCAATCATGTTTAATATTTATTACATAATTATGCTTTTTGGCATAACACCAGATTAATTAAAATAATATTTTACTTCTCTTCATGAAGCAAAGCCAAACTTTTCTACCTCCAATTGTTTTCACAGATGCATTCTGAGTATACAAGGTTAAAAGAAGTAAACATATTATGATGGTAAAACCTTTTGTTCTTTGAAATGGCTTATCATAATATTATGCTTAATTATGCAAATACGCTGGAGGATTTTTTTATGGGTACATCAGCCAAATTCAAATACATTAAAGATGACAAATACATATTCATTTACACATTCAGCACATATATGCCTGTATGCAAGTTTCTACTAATTTAACAAATAACGGCATGTAATGATACATTAAAAAGTGAGAAAGTGCGGAACAAAGTTTTCCACAAACTTATGTAGAAATCCCTTTTACTAAAAATAATTTTAAGTTCTAAGGAATCACATTTTTTGTTGTTGTCAATTATTCTCTATATCATTCCCAAAAAGATTTCAGAGGAAGAAAGAACTTCAGTGTTAGAAGACTGATACAGTTTCATTAGCCTTAAAAAATATCAACTGAAATTTTCAATTATTGGAATGCATATACTGTTCCTTTTTAAGGTATACAGGAGGAGGGAGAATAAAAAAAAAAATGACCTTAATCAAACACTTTAATAAGATCTGAAAAAGATGGAATAAAGATTTAAAATGTTTCCAAATGGGCGCCTGGGTGGCTCAGTTGGTTAAGCGTCTGCCTTCGGCTCAGGTCATGATCCCAGGGTCCTGGGATCGAGTCCCGCATTGGGCTCCCTGCTCCGCGGGAGGCCTCCTTCTCCCTCTCCCTCTCCCCCTGCTTGTGTTCCTGCTCTCGCTGTCTCTCTCTCTGTTGAATAAATAAATAAAATCTTTAAATAAAATAAAATAAAATAAAATGTTCCCAAATATTTGGCAGACAGAACATAGAACTGAATTTTTTATTGACTGTGCCGGATGTTTGGCTTTATTTGTATACCGCCAAAGAAAGAGAAATTAGCATTTGTATTATAGTTGTCAAAGAGTCATATTCGTGGAAAATGTAGTACATAGTTTTCTCTATAAGTTCCCTGAAGTACTTTTAACTTACTTATAAACAAAAAATGTCAAAATTTTAAAATTTTATAGATCAATTTTGAGGTCTCCAGGTTGTTTCAAGAATGAATTAAGGCTCAAAATCAGCACACATTTTACCTTTGAGGCAAAGTATCTGTGACTGGTCTTTACAGGATATTTCAATGCAATACATCAAATTTATGAAATAATCTTACCCCCAGAGACACCATAAAGTACAATGTAAATAGTTATTACCTTTTTTTTTGTTGTTTTTAACAAAGACTCTTGAATTGGCCTCACTTTTTAAACTGTCATCATAATGAACTTTAGCAAAAAAGAACATTGACTTTTTTTTTTTTTTTTTAAAGTAGGCTCCATACCCAGCATGGGGTCCGACATGGGGCTTGAACTCACAACCTTGGGATCAAGACCTGAGCTGAGATCAAGAGTTAGACACTTAACCAACTGAGCCACCCAGGAACCCCAGCATTGATATTTCTAATAAACCCTGACTATGGCCACACCATATAACTTAATATGTATACATTTAATATTATACATTTCTATATGTATATGTGCACGTTCCTAATTCCTTTGAATACAATCCTTTTAACAACAAAAAATTAAAAGATGAATCTCACATAGTTATAAAAACTAAGAAAAATACATATGAACTTTATAAGCTAAAGCTTGAAGTAATGGCAAATAGGTCATTATATTCATTAATAAAATCAAGAAAAGTTGGGCTATAACAACAATTTCCTTTTATTGTGGTCCATTAAAATTTTGTCCCACTTGTGTGCTGTGATTGAAGTAGACTGATACATGCTTTATTCATATGATAACGTCTCAATAGTTTATATTCATTCTAGGAGCAAACTCTTCATTTAATATTGGTACATTCACTATAATTGCAGGGGGGTATCTGTTGTATGTTCTTAGGAGAGTATTTCTTGTAATGGGAATTTTTTTGATGTTTATGATTTTCAATATTTGGTAAAATTATGATGAAGGATTTTCATAGCTGCAGAATTGTGACACTGTAAATATCCTCCAGAAATTATAACTATTTTAATATATATTTATATTTAGAAATATAATCTTAGATTTAGATTTTACCTGTTTATCTAATCTAGATGGAAGTGCTATTCAAATCAATCTAACGTTTTTAAGACAAATATCTAGATTTTTTGGGGGTGGGGGAAGAAATTATTACTACTCTCATAGTCATATTTTTTTGCTAATTTTAATTATTATTAGGTGACCTTTCTTTATCCCCAAAGTAATGACCTAAAAAAAATCACAATAATTTTGCTGGATTTCTATTTTCAGAAAATTTACATAAATATTTGCCGCAGGCCAATATGGAAATAGAATACTTTTCACCTGAACCAAGCAGCTTTGGGGAGTGCTGTCCAGTGCTGAATTTTATTTATTTTGTTTTGTTCAGCAAAACTGCACTTTTAACGTGTGAAAGATGTTATAAAAGTCTGAAATATTTGGATCTAGTTGGAGTATGGAGAGCAGGAAGAAATGGAAAATATGAATGGAAATGATATGTTCGATTATTAAACAGGAGAATTTGTGTGTTTAAATTACAGACTTATGATTAGTGAACATATAGAAAGCCTCTGAGTTGTTAAAACCTGGGGTTGTAAAAATAAAATGACACTAGACTTAAAAGCTCTGTGACAAGTCATCTGACAGTTCTTGATGTTTGCTCTGTAATTGGTAAAAATGTGTTTTCTTTCAAGGCACTCCATTGCAAAGGAAGCACAGGTATTTGCAATATATTTGAATAAAAGCACCGGCTCACTCAAGGAAAGAGATACACTGTTTCAGAGTATTGAAAATAAGACTGCTGAGTCTTTATATTCATGAGAGGGATCGTTTTCCTTAAGATTAGCAGCAAAGTTTCAGAAAGAGGGGAGATTATGGTGCTGAATTAAATTTAATATGTGTCATTGCTTTGGAAAAGATAGTACCTATCAAAACTATGGTTTCTGGGTAGATCCTGATTGTCATTCCCCACCACGGTTATCATGTTCCTGTTCCTAAGAGCCAGGACACTGGGGAAGTCTACTTTTCATTCCTTGCCTCCTTTCATTCCTCTTTTTCCTATTTTGGTTATGTGAGCTTAATTATCAAAAGAACATGTGAATGCCCAATTCAGTTGTGTCCCAGATGAATATGGCTTAATCTCCTTTGGAATGTACCCAGCTTTCCTAGGACTAGAGGGTCTCGTCAAATAGAGGGCATCTCTACCCCCAAATGAGGCAGGTAAGCAACAGCTTTCAGAAAACTGAAATCCACAGATCAAACTCCTTTTTAGCAGAAATTTCTAAGTTATTTTAGGTTCCTGCATAGGCAGATAATTCATATCAAGTGACAATGAATATGGTTCCGTTGCTGAAATACTAATGATTTCTCTGATTTAATTGGGGCTATTAGCCTTACATCTTACCCCACTTCCCACAGCTAACTTAGGAAGGGGTAATCAGAAGCCTTAGAGACTTAGAAAAGATGAAGATTTAGGGGGTATAAGGAACCACTGTAGAAATATAAAACTGTTGTTAATAGTATAGGCAAAGATAATAAAATGAACACTACTAATAAAATAGTGGAAAACAGCAGAAATAACATGTTCTTAAAACATGATAAGAAATGCATGGGTAGTATATCATGACTTTCCAACAGCTGTATGGAGCAGGCTTATTTTTGAGATTCTAACTTAAAACGTTTAGATTTCATAAAGCTGGGAAAAGTTGGAGAGGTGTGAAGGCATTAATGGAGACAGTATTTTGGCTTATGCATTCCTGGTCTTGAATTTTTATCATTTCCTCACTCTTCCTTTCAACATTTGAGGTGATAGGGGTTGGTAAAGGACGGAAGAGAAAGGGAGCAGATTTACCCCTGGGTAGGGTACTATTCCACCACCTTCAAGAGATAACAAATACATGATGATTATGGTCTTTTTCACTAAGACTTTGTCAGTGCTTGAAAGCAAGATTATGATGCATGAAGTATTTCTATAGAACCTTTTTAACAGGGGGTTTTAGGATTGGAGATCATCAGATCATCTTATTCAAAGAGCACTTGCCACTAATCAGGGCCGTTTCATTTGAATTAGACAATTCTGATATGCACATAAGAGAATGTCCTGAGGGGATATGACTTATGCCTAAGTATAAAGAATAAAACTAGGAGATCTCACTGACAGGATGGCCATGGGTCAACCACATATAACCTGAAAGAGACATAGCTTGCCAACACACAAACAGAAAAGCTTAAACAAAAATGTATGAAAAAGATGCTTTTTAAGGAAGGGCATATTTTAAGATATTAAGACAAGTTTTATATTGTACTTTTTGAAGAAATGTAAAGATAAATGATCTTTATCTTAACTTGACTTCACAGTCTCTAAATTGAACTGCTTACAAGTCATGTGAGTGCTCACAAAGTGGAGTGTCTTTAAAAATAAACAAAATCACATTGATCTGTAAGATACAGAGTGCTTATGATAAAGTCTGACACTGATATTAGCCAGCTAAAGCAAAAGCTGGGCAATAAACAGTAACCAAATTCATAATTTGTGTGATTTTAAATCAATGTTCTGATTTTGATGTGGATATGTCTCAACAATTAACTCTTCTCCTACCCAAGGTCACTAAGTAGTAAGCCAAAGAAGGAATTGTTAAGAGTAACCCAAAGGTTCTCTCTAGCAATTCTCAAACAGTAAATTTATTTGTGTAAATTTGTGAATAAATGGATTTTTTCTGGGGAAGCTCTCTTCTGAGTGCATATATTGTGGTGTGGGTTTGCAAAGGGTGAGTGCTAAGAATTATCCTGATATCTAGTATTTATGTCATTAGGTCCTGAGTACCAGATTCGAGTAACACAAATTGGAACCACCACTGAAAGAGATTTAACAATAAAATAGGAAATTTTAAAGAGATGCCTTATTTTCTTTTCATGTATCTGACAAGTGTCCATTGCATTAAAAATATATTCTTTGTAAGAGTCACCACTGCTTGAAGATGCCAGTGAATCAATATTTACTCAACCCATGCTGAGAAGATGTAAGTAGAAAGATGTTCGGACATTTGCTGCCAATCAAAAAGCCACAGTTTCTCTATGTCACCAATCTAAGCCTAAGCTCCTGGCATCTTTACATCCTACAAAAAAAAAGGCACTAGAACTGAGATTTAGATCCTTTAAATCTCCACCTATCAGTGCTTTGTCTCACCCTATTTTTTAAAATCTTCTTTTCATTTCTAAGTCCTTTTGAATCCTCGTGGATGCTATTTTTTAAAAAAATAATACATAAAAACCATGTTTACATTCATTCTATTTACCTTACACCAACTGAATATTTACTGACGATTGGAAGAATCGTGGTCACCTATACAAAGTAATGACTATCGAAATTCAAAAGGGCAAGAAAAACAGAGAAAACAGGCGACAGAGCAGTCAAAATAAGCTCAGTTCTTTTTAGTGATATCCCCAAATGGAGGAAAATGGTGGGTTTGCAAGTTAGAGCTGTTTATGATTTATGCAACTCACAGGGAAGCAGTAATATAGTAGATGCAAGAAAGGCACACTAAATGAGAAAACAGTTTTCTTGGAAAACAATTCTAATAAAAAGGCATAGCTGTCTTCACCTTGAATGTGAGGCATAAACACAAATTATTATGCTTCATTTACGCTTGCTCTAAGTTAACGAATTGTGGCTAACTTCATAGCCCTACACCTATTATATAGCACAATAATAATCTCTGTAACTACGCCATGAAGGAGAAGGACAGGTGTTAGGACCCTGACTTTACAGAGACTCAGAAGCCTTAGCGTCTGGCCTAAGGTGACATGCCCAGAAGAAGGTGATGCTAGCAATTGAGCCTCGTTTTTCTGATGCATGGTTTAGAATCCTTGATATTTTATGTTATAGAACATTACGTACTGGAGCTTGAAGGTAAGTGTTGTTTAGAGGAGAGGGAATGTGGAGCGGGTATCTTAAATTCTGCAGTGGCTGTTCTCTTTTGCCTACTGAGTCCATTTTCTGCTCCTTTGTTGTGCTTTGGGCCACAGGGGGCTGACATTCATGAATGACAACCCTGGTCTTCTTTGCTTTCTGGCTTCTCAATTGTATTCAGCCATTGGAAAGCACCCACTCTTGCTCCCACTTGCTTTGGCATAACTCTGACAGTGATTACCTACCTCATCCCCACAAGGTTCTGCTCTAGCTCAGAACAGACTACCCTCTTTTGCTAGTTTTAAGTGCCTCTGCATCCCTTGCTGGTTTCCTTAATCCTGCCCATACCTGTAAACACTGTCCCTCCGTCATGAGTGTCTTCAAGACACATCACTGTCAAAAATGCACAACTTCAATCTAATCATGAGGAAACCTCAGACAAAGCCCAGTTGAGGGGCCTTCTATGAAATAACTGGTCTTTATACTTCAAAATGTCATTGCCATGAAAAAAAAGGCACACCTAAGACATATTACAGATTAAAGGACACTAAAAAACACGACACCTAAATGCAATGTGTGATCCTGGATTGGACTCCAGACAAGATTTAAAGTTTTTGCTATAAAGAATATTATTGGGAAAACAGGTGAAATGTAAATAAGGACTGTGCATTAGGTAATGGCAATGTGTCACTGTTAATTTCTTGATTTTGATGATTGTAGTGCGGTTATATGAGATAATGTCCTGACTGTCAGGAAATGCACGTTAAAATATTTACGGAAGGTGAGAAACATCATGTCTTCACCTGACTTTCAAATGGAATAGAAAAAATTAATAATGTTTATATATATAATATATATGGAGAGAGATATATAATCTCTCTATACAGTCCTCTCCATATATCTCTTTCTATATTATATATAAAAATGATATATGTAATAAGATATATATATATAAATTAGAGAGAGAGAGAGGGAGAGAGGAAGAGAGAATGAGAAAGCAATGTTGATAAAGTATTAACAATTTGGAAATCTGGGTGAAATGTACATAGGAGTATTTTGTACTATTCTTTTAACTTTACTGTAAATCAGAAATTTTTCAAAATAAAATATTTTAAAAATTTTAAAAAAGGTTTTTTAAGAATTCTAGCTGAGTGTGCTGTCTCATACCAGGACCCTCACCGATAAGGATTCTAATCTCCATGTTGACTGCTGTCTACTAAAAAATGATAATCCCACCATTCAACCCTTTCTTTGCTTCACAGTCACATGAGCCACCATGGTGAAGGCCTGGGGAGAAGAAAAGATGGCCACCTAGCTCATCAGGTCTAAGAAGGGGTAAACCAGCAGGAGACTAATTAATGTGCCTCCCAAGGCATTCAGAGCCCTAGCTTTACTCTCAGTTGGGATTCACAAATAAATGCATATTTATAAATTTCTTGATAGTCTTGACATAAAATATATCACTTAATGTCTTATATTACATATACAAAAATTTATTCACATCACACACACATACACACACACACACACACACACATTGAAGATTGCAGAGGTCAAAGTACATGATAAAGTCTTCCACTTGAATTCTTGCTTCTTTGGATCTAACTCTGAGTTACCAAGAATAATATTTTAGCATACCCTTATAGGTAAGACATGGAGTCACACCTAACATATAACTGGATTAGTAGGATAGCAGATTCGAATATGCAGCACATTTGGGTGTAGAAGATTCACTGGCTCACGAGTAGTAGAGTCAAGATTACTAGTGATTTGGAAGATACCATCTTAGCCAAATGATCCAGGTAAACACCATCAGCAATATAACATACTGGCATCATGTGCCAGCCCTTGATATAATGTACTGAAGAGGACACAACATCACTTCTGTGATATTTTAGCCAAAAATGGATATTCAATGTATTCATGAGAAAACATCAGATAAGCTCAAACTGAGTTGGGTGAGATTCTACATAATATCTGACCAAGTAGTCATAAAAAGTGTTAAGGCCACAAAAAAACCAAAAAGACTTAAGAGATTCTCACAGGTTAGAGAGGCACATCAATTAAACAAAATGTAGAATTCTGGATTGCAGCCTGGAAGAGAAGAAGAACACTGGAGGAAAAATTGGAGAAATTGTTAACCTGAAGGGAAGTTGACTACAGGGCATATGTGAACTCTCTGGACTATTTTTGCACCTTTCTGTAAGTCTCTAAAATCATTTCAAAGTAGAAAATAAAATGTTGATGGGGATTCATTCTTCTTAATAAAACTGTTACAATTCTATCTTGAATGTCTTCAGTTTTGTGCATAAACATGACTCATTATGTTCTAAAATGTTATTTTATATGAGACATAAAAGGTTTGAAATTTTAAACTCATATTCATTTAGTTGGTACTTATAGGGAGATGTCAAAGCACGATTCCATAGGCTCAGAGTATTTATGCAAAAATAAGATATTTACTTTGTGTATCTTTCCAGAGAAAGAATGTGGTACTTTATTCACTATTTCCCCTGACATTCAATTCTATTTTTTTTTTAATTTTATTTATTTATTTGACAGAAAGAGACACAGCAAGAGAGGGAACACAAGCAGGGCGAGTGGGAGAGGGAGAAGCAGGCTTCCCGTGGAGAAGGGAGCCCGATGTGGGGCTCGATCCCAGGACCCTGGGATCATGACCTGAGCCGAAGGCAGACGCTTAACGACTGAGCCACCCAGGCGCCTCCATTCAATTCTATTTTTGATTGACACTTAGGACAAGAACTAGAGAAACATACAATACGGGGAGGGGTAACTTGATCAGCTCAAATTCCTCTCATCTCTGGAAAAGACTCAACAAGGCATCCCAGGGAGAAGGAGATTTCTACTGCTGCAATTTGGTGCTAATATTTCTTCTCCTGGTTCCATCCATTGGGATTATGTGGAAAAGTAGGATTACTCTCTTACACAAAAATGAAAGAAAAGTTGCATCTACTGGAGGCAACATGATCTTTAATTTGATTCAAGGGCGGGGAGGGGTAACAGCTTCATATCTACTCCATACACTGAAAGCCAAGACCACTGTCTTATGCTAGATTTCAGGCCTAATCTTCATGACAGATGTACTTTCGGATAGCATCATGGCAAATGGCACACATTTCAATAGTTCTTAGGGGATCATGTAAGAGAAACTTAAGCCCTCCTGATTGTAGTAAAGAACTATTTGTCTTACTTTTTATTTTTAGTGGGGCAATTGATTTTGAAGTTATAGGTAGGTAGTAATCATTTATACCCACTGTATCAATCCTGAAGATGTTTAAGTTAAGTTCACATATTACTAGATTTCAAAAGGATGATCACAGACTTTCGAATCGGCTTTCAGATTTACCCAACAATCTTCAGTCTCTCTTTGGTAAAATCTCAAATGTTTTTACCAAAGCTAAAAACTTAGGAGAATATACATATTTTTTTATTTTGCTTAAAGTATAATTAACATACAATATTCTATTAGTTTCAAGTGTAGATCATAGTGATTCGATATATTTATACATTACAAAATGATCATGGTGAGCTAGTTACCATCTTTCCCCATATGAAGTTATTGCAACAGTACTGAGTACATTCCCTCTGCTGTACATTACATCCTGACTTATTTATCTTCTGAATGGAAGTTTGTACCTCTTAATCCCCTTCTGTTAGGTAGAAGAACCATGAGAGACTATGGACTCTGAGAAACAAACTGAGGGTTCTAGAGGGGAGGGGGGTGGGGGATGGGTTAGCCTGGTGATGGGTATTAAAGTGGGCACGTATTGAATGGAGCACTGGGTGTTATACTCAAACAATGAATCACGGATCACTACATCAAAACCTAATGATGTAATGTATGGTGATTAACATAACATAATAAAATAAAATAAAATAAATAAATTAAAAAAAAAGGAAGAAAAATAAGTAACCCTACCTATTTGGCCTGCCCCTCAACTCTGCCCCCTTCTGGTAACCAACCTGTAACTGTAAGTCTATTTCTGTTCTGTTTTATTCGTTTGTTTGGTATTTGTCTCTCTGCCTGACTTATTTCACTTAGCATAATACCCCCTAGGTCCATCCATGTTGTTGCAAATGGCAAGATTATGTATTTTCTTAAATCTAGGAATAACCAACCCTAATCATACTTCTTCCCCTGATATTTTCAATTCAATAAGCTGCTTTAGAGTTTGAGGTAATCAGAGCACAGCAATCGTTAATACATGGAGACACAGTGCTCTTTGACTCGCTTTGTGTAAAATAACATTCTTGTGTTGCTGGAGAATTTAAGAGATTGTGTTACAATGTGCCTTACGCCCCACCTTGGATTCTGAGTACTTTCATTACACCACACTCACGAGCATACAATAGATTAAAAATATCTTGCACCTGAAGTTGTGACCTGCAGTTTGAACCTTGTAGACTAGCCTGTAAGGGAAACAGCCAAAGGATGCTTCCAGAGATAGATTCTTACTCCTAAATGACATGTTGTATGAGAACCATGAGGTTTTTGCATGTCACTGGAGAAGAGTGAATAGAAATGGGTGAACCATAGAGGAAACAAATGTCCAATTTTCTTAAGATTTTCTGAACACTGTTATAGTTTTTTGTGAATTTCAAGCAGGATTCACTCCATATGATTATTCAATATTAATACATTCAAATGAGATTTTATAAATGGCTTGCAGTGTGGCTGTATGACATTTACATGGAATTCTTCAATTTTTCCCTAGTGTCCCTGCTCTAAAGACCCTGAGAGTACAACTCAACCACTTTCTGTATGATCTTGAACAATGTCTTTAAAAGAAGCAGGCCTTGTTTTCCTTATAAACAGGGAAGGATAACAGTATTACATCTACTTTATGGAAATGTGATAAATATTTCAATATTGCTATCAAGGTATATTCATCTTCTTTGTGGGAAGATGTCACAGAAAACCAGAATATTACTATTATTATCACATCTAGCCCGAATGAACATTAAAGCCCAAAGGTCCTGTCTTTGTGTATAAAACTCCAGTCTGAAAGATCTAAATTTGTTTTTAAATTTCATCAACTTTCTAGCTCTATCAATAATGTGCAAAGTCAAAGGTGAAACTCTGGCTATATTAAAAAGAAAAAAAAATATCTCACAGAGAGAAAAACAGTCAAGGAAAGATGGTGGCCGAGGATATTGGGAAATGGGTTTCAGGGGCCTTAGACAGCGGGGACGGTCCCCAGGAACTCCACATGATACCAGCCTCATTTGCACGTTCTGGTGGAAGCAGCTCTGAAATGTCTGCCTTCCATTAATTATTGCACCTCAGATCTAGGGAGGCAATGTCTGAAGACTCACTCTGTCTCTTTCAGGGTTTTAGAATCTACTACTTGGCACTCTGGTAAAGAAGGTAAATAAAACAACTTGTTAAAAAATGCAAATATGCAAGGAAATATGGTTTACAGTGATCCTATGCCTTGGATTTTTCAACCTAATAGTAAATTCCATATATTCTATCTCACTAGCCCATCACGGCTATGAAATCCTGTATCCTCAGTTTGGAAAATATGGGTACCAAATATGGCATTTTAAAATTGATAACCACGCTCTAATTCAAGAGATTGAAGTCTTAATTAAATGGGTCAATCACACTCTCCCTAGAATTTTCTTTTCATAATTGTTGCTAACAATGACCACTTACACGTGTCTGCTTTATAATGAACCCGTCTCCAAGGAGGACTTTTAGCAGACAATCACTCAGATCCTTTCTAGAGCTGAAGTCCCAGGATAACTGGCAAGTAACCAGTCTTAAGGCTTACATAAAACTACGTTACAACACAAATTTTGAACAGCTCCTGAAGAGAAGTGGGGCTTGCAGGTTCTAGTTGTTTCTCCTTCTATTTCTTCTCAGCACTATGCTCTACCATTCTCACATTGTGTTGCCGTGATATTTTTACAGTCTATCTCCCCCAGAAGAGTAGGAACCCGGAAGGTTGGGTACTCTGATCCATTTGTTCCATTCTAGGGTGTGCTGAGTGAGTGAATGAATGCAGTTTATCATAAAAAGCGAATCTTCAGTTCATTAGAGTTCTAACATCAACATATGTATCTGTTTAAATATAATCTTAAAGTGGGAATGAGAGCTAAGATAAGAAGGCAGAGAAAGAGGGAAAACTGACAGAGGTGATGGGCATATCTCCAAGAGGTGCCAATCCCAGGACAGTAGATTTTCAATGCTGCATAATAGCACTCCCCAGCTCTGACAGTGGCCCCCTCCTGCTTAGGCTCAATTGAATATCCTTTCAATCCATAGGCACACAAACTGGATGGAGCTACCTGAGGAGCAGTCACAAAAAAAAAAGGTAGCTTTGTGGGGTGTTAGAATTCAAATGGAATATAACAATCAAGATGTCCACATCATATGAAAAATGAAATACATAAAAAATAGCATTTTTATAAATATTAAGGAAAATACATACTCCTTGGTAAGAGAGCAAAAGCATATGTGATCATCTGCTGGCAATGAGTTGCTATTGAGGACAGGACTAGAAGAGGTCATTTCCATTTCTTCTTGTTTACTATTTAAAAAATTTTACATAATAATTGGTTATCACATCTTAAGTTCCAGAAACTTAAATAGGAAAATACAACACAACCAACAACACAAACCAATGTTCCTAATATGAGTAATGTGAAGGTAATCAAACACGGTGTTTTCTCCTTGTTAAAAAATCAAAACCAAAACTAAAATAAAGGGACAAGACAGAATTCCCATCTCTATGCTTCTGATTGTTGCAATCTATACGAGGTCACTTGAGTTGCGAGGGATGTCACAAAGAGTTCTTTGCCATTACTATAATTAAAGATCAAGTTCTGGAAGGCTGTCTTAACAATGACAGTGGGATTGTCTGTCAAAGCACAATCCTTCCCTTGGTCCAGATCACATATTTGGGTGTATTCACACATCTGAGTACATTACTGTGTGTTGGATGGGATGTTTTCAACTGCAAGTCACAGAAACCGCGACTTAAATTGGTTGAAATGATTAAGAAGTTTAGTAAGTCCCTTAAGCACCCAGAGGCAGGACAAGTTCAAGGCCCAATACCGTTAGCATTCTGGCACTGCCCTCTGTAAAGCTTGTTCTTCAAGTTGGCTTTTCCCATGGTTTCAAGACGGCTGCCAGCCCCAACTTCGGCCACCTGCTTCCTTACTTATGTCTCTGGAAGGGCAATAGAACTTCTCCCCTTCAAGTATGGAATGGAAGTCCTTTCCATCAGTTTATCTGGACCAATAATGACGTTAGAGAATGCCCTGTGATGATTGGCTTAAGCATCTTTTCCAGGACCAATCCCAGGCAAGGGAGGGTGGTTATCTTGATTGATTTAGACTGCAGATAGGAATAGGATCCACAGTGCCTGAGTCTCATGCACTACCTGGGAAAAGAGTTTGTCCCTGGGGTTACATAAGAAAGGCAGGGAGTTGAGTGGCCTGGGGTTCTAGTAAATAGAAGAAAAGCAGTCAATAAATACTGAGTAGATAAGGAATAATATCTACTACATGGTAGTATAGTTATAGTGGGGAAAAAAATCATCAGGATATGAATCAGGACACCCAGAACCTATTCCAGGAGTTGGCATTAACGAATCATATGACTGTGAGGAAAGTCACAAAATTGCTGGGTTTCAGCTATTGCAACAATAGCAAGCTGGTGTAAAAATAATTCTATGGCCCCATTCAGCTCCATTATCAGATTGTTATTCATTCCCTCCCTCCCCCATCCTGGCTATCTGCTCCCTAAACACAAAGCACCCACTACAGCATATAGGTAAATACTTTTAAAGGAATGACTTTCCTGGTGAATTTCTTTTTCTTTTTCTTTTTCCTTTTCTTTTCTTTCTTTCTTGCTTTTTTTCCCCCCATTTATCTCATGGCCGATCAGCCAATTGCTATGACCCAGCAAAGCAAAACAGTGTGTGGTGCAATTATCTGGGAAATATAAGACCATCTATGCCATCAGATAATGCAGGGAAGGGTGGGCTTTGTTTCCTGAACAACCTGCCTGGTCACTGTGGATGGTCCCCAAATCCTCAGATAAATGGACAGCCCTCCACTTTTCTTTGGCTGCATAACTCCCGCTCTTTGTGAATCAGGATCAAACTCCTTGCTGTAGAGATAAGATCATTTATGCCACATTTTAAAAGCAAGGGTTCCTTTTGAAAGGCTCATTTTCCTCTTTTAGTATCATATAACACTCACTATCCCAGAGGGTCCTAAGACCTACAGCAGAGGCGCTTGTGTTTCTACAATAGCGTATATCAATAATAAGTATAAGACACAAACGAACTGAATTCATATAAAGCTTCTGTCTTCCCACAAATAGTTTTAGGAACTTACAGAAATCATTTCAACAAAAGCCTTCACACTGATGGCTACACACACACGGTGAAATTTCTGAGAATAATTATTTTTATCTGTATAAAAATTACAAAGCAGAAAATAATAAGGCCACCAATGTGTAATGGACAACTTGATCTCAATGAAAGTGAATTTAAAACTTGCAAATACATGCAAATAAAGAGCCACTGGTATTTTATGACTCAACGAATAAAAAGAAATCACCAAATACATTTTTTAAAATGCACACACTGCCTAAATTGTGGAATCAACTGTAAGAGCCTGAGAGGTGACTTCTCTGAGAAATTTCTGCGGGGCTTACAGATGCTAATACCTTCTTATTTTCCCACGCTGACATCATATGCAAACTACCATGTCAAGAACGCATTTGCAGAATACATAAGTAGTGGAATGAAACATTATTAGTTCGTATTTGCAGCTGCTGCCAATCCCCGAGCCCAGGCTCTAATTGGAATTACAGTGAATTTAAAAGCAATGGACACTCCAGGATCTGAATACCATACACGGCGCTGCGATCCAAGACCTACAGTCTTTCAAAATGCACACTTCTGAAAACTCGAAGTTAAATAAACCCCCATGCCTTGTGACTTGACAAATGCAAAGTTTAAAAGATACTTTAACAGTTGTGAGTTCAAATCTTTGCTATGTGTGGATCCTTTTAAAGCAATGATAGATTTAAATTGGAAACATACACATATACTTATATTTACTAAGGTTCTATTTCTCTTTGATTAAAAAGGCTCTTGGTTTCTGGATTCTTCTCCATCGCAGTGAGCAAGCTCCCGCTTTAAATGTTTCCTGATTACTGGCTGCTTCTCAGGCTAATAAAAGCTGCTAAATCACTGCTAGGACAAAGGTCCCCAGTGTGGTGCATGAAAAAGAAGATTTACAGTCATATGCTATGCTCAACAGCCTTGTCAGGCCAACACAGTGCCCTGCGTCTGTGACAGGCTAAAACAAACCACACGCCAGACCTGATTTCAGTCTTACATAAGAGGCAGTGGGGTTGCAGCTCCAGTGCTGGGGAGAATAAACTGGAGAGGGAAGGAAGCAAGAAGGAAGATGAGTGGGGACCGGGCCGTGCAATTAGCATGTGCCTTGTTTTAGTGACCGATTTCCTCAGATAGCTGGTTCTCAGCGTTGATTTGCTTCTTTGCCCATTTTTTTTCTAACTCCTCCTTTGCTCACCTCTTAGGCACACAGACACGCTTGCAATCACTCCTGCCAGAAACAACACCCAACCACTGGGGTAACTGTATCGTATTTGGCTATACGGACAGCTATAGAAAGGAGATGCCAGGTGAAGTTCTAGGATGACAAGATCTCTTTTTAGCGGGGACTGAATTCGTAATAGCATCTTACTGGCAAAGAAAGGAGGGGGTACACTGCTATGGCCTGGTGCTAACCAAACAGTCACCGGTCATCTGAATTTTCAGGCTAGTGTTTCAACTATCTTTCCACTTCTACTGGGACCTTTGTATTAATTCATTCCTCAACAAACAAACAAACAGAAAGCTTGTATTGAAGCTATGATCAGATAAATGCGTGTGAAAATAGATAGTGGACCTCTATTCTTTTTTTTTTTTTTTTTTAAGTTATTCAAATTGCATCTGGAAGAGGCTGGACTTCGGATAGTTCTACACTCCCTTCTAAGGTTTAGCTCTAGCGAAATGGGGCTGGCTGGGCCTGCTCATTATTTATGCAGCTTCCAAACAACAAACTCCTGCAACTGTCCAAAAAGAAACGAAAGAGCCCAGTGCCTGGGGGAAGCATACCTTTCCCTGATGTAGGATAGGCGTGCGCGGACAAAAAGCAATGACGATGGGGCCCAACTGGGGCTTCTCAGGTTGCAATTGCGGAGAAAGGAAGGAAGTCCAGTTCAAGATGCAAATATACCACACCAGGCGTCAGGAGGCCCAGGTCCTAGTCCTGGCTGTGATGCTAACCAGGGTCATCTCCAGCAAATCATTTTGATTCTTCTGGTTCTGTTTTCTCATTTGTGTAATAAAGTTTGATCCAGATCAGCAGTTCTCCAACTTCAGCAGAGGTCAAGGGTGATCACCTACAGATCGTGTTAAAGCACAAATTGCTGGGCCTCAGCTCTAAGGTTTTTGATTCAGCAGTTTTGGGGTGGGGCCCTAGAATTTGCATTTCTAATAATTTCCCAGGTGATGCTGATGGATGTGGGTCAGGGAACCACTCGCTGGGAACTACTGAACTAGATGATTTCCAAAGGATCTGCAAGTTCTAAAGTGCTGCACGTCATTTCATGTGAACTAGACTTTCGTATGCTGTTTATGCCTGGGTCAGGAGAACTGAGGAGTGGCCATAACTCAGCCCAAATCACAGGATTCCAAGTTTTCTTCGAAGTCATTCACTTGATAATTAAAACAGAAAGTGATGACCAGTGTCTACTTGAAAGTGCAAGATGATTTCTTTTAAATTGGCAATCTGTCAATATCTATAAAAATTGTCCTGCAAAGATATAGTTGGAAATTTATTTGTTGATAAATTCATGTTAATCGACTGTGTTCTCTCTCTTTGTAGCTTTATTTCTTGCATTTAAAATCATGTTTGTTACATACATTTCAGCATACTGATTGTAGTTAATAATACTGTATAATATACTTGAAAGTCACTAAGAGAGTAGATCTTAAATGTTCTCACTATAAAAAAAGACATAGTAATTAGGTAATGTGATGCAGGTGTTAGCTAATTTTGCAATATATAAGTGTATCAAATCAACACATTGTACTCCTTAAACTTGCACAATGTTCTATGTCAATTATATCTCAATAAAGCTGGAAACAATTTTAAAAATAAAAAAATAAAAAATAAAATCATGTTTCTTACATAAATACACCTCTTTGTTGAATATGACTCTGGTTCTTGGTAAATAACTGCTGGTCTGTGCAGTCACTGGTGAATCATGTGATGTTAATTCTGATTCTAGTTCTGTTGTTAATAAAATGTGACCATAGAGAAGTCATTTCACCACTCTGGGTCTCAAACATCTTATCTGTAAAATGAGAGCATTCTTGCCTTGAATTAACATTTATTTATGGTTCTGGATTTCTAAAATGTAAGTACATGAAATGTAGATCTGTTTTAGAATAAATCTCTCTCTCCATATACATATATACATACATATACATATATACATATATGTATATATACACACACACACACACATAGAGAAAGAGAGAGAGAAAGAGAGAGAGAGAGAGAGACTCTGTAAGTCCCATCTGGTAGCTCTAGATTCAGGGTTAGATCATTGTTTAAACAATTTTCTCTTACCAGGACTACCCAAAATTGGTCTTCTTGCTTCTGCTTCTGCTCCCTACCCTTCTTTGTAAAATCCTCCAATTGCTTCTCATCACTCTCAGAATAAAATCCAAATTCTGTACTAAGGTTTTTACCTTTCCCAACCCCATCTATTCTACATTGTCTTCTCATAGCTTCCTAAATCCTACAGTGACCTTCTTTCTGATTCTTGAACACAACCAGTTGGTTTCCTTCTCAGGGCCTTTGCACCATTAGCACCTTGTGTCTGAAACACCCTCTGGGCTGAGTCTTTCCTTTGGTTCCGATCTTCAAAGAGATCTTCCATGACTGCCCAATCACTTTCTGTCACTTAATCCTAGGTCAGCTGCATAGCACTTGTTACTGGCTGTTTTCCTTGTTGGATAATTATATCTTCATCATCCGTGTCTGCATGCATTTCCTCTTGAAAATACAAGTTCTGTGACGGCAGGAATCCTCTCTATATTGGTTACCCTGTCCTTAGAGCCTAGCAGAGTACATAGTGCATTATATATGGTCAATGCATTCGTTTGTTGAATGAATGAATGAATGAATGATACTATAAACATGCTATGGGAGAGATCCTTTTGCTCTCTATAGAAACATGAGGCCACATTAAGCTAGCTAAACACTTATATTGTACATCGTATGCTGGGCATTTTCCAAGAGCTTTATTTATTAATATATTAACACTTTCTTTGCATATCAAACTTAAGATGTAGTACCATCATCGTATTTCACATTTTACAAATGAGGAAACTGAAGACCAGAGAAGTTAAGGGATTTATTAAAAGTCAGAAAGCCTGTAAGTACATGGTCAAGATTCAAACCCAGGTTGTCTGTTTTTAGAATATGTGCTCCTAACCATTATATAATGGATGCTAAGATGAGGCTCTTAAGATAAGTACTACCTCCAAAAAAAAAAAAAAAATCCATACCAAATGACTACCCCATTTATGCTTAATCAGTTCTACTGATGAGATCCTCACCACTTCAGACTCAGCCCATTTCATATACTGCGTGCTCTGATAAGAAGTTCTCCCTTATACTGTGACCCAAATTTTTCCCAATGTTTCCTCTACCCCCTGGTCCTACTTCTACTCTTTGAGGCCGACAGACAGAACAAATTTCATCTCTCTTCTACATACAGGCTCTTGCAATTTTGGAAGCTACTTAGCATTGCCTACCCAAATCTTTTCTTCTTTAATCTGACCATCCCTTATCCTTTAGATGGCCTCTTGCTTAGTAATACTTTAGCCCTCTTACTATACTGGTTGTTCTTTTGGTCCCAGCATTGAATACAGTATTTTTCTTTTGGTCTGATCAACACAAAAGAATGGACAAATTTTCTCCATCATTATTGATAATACAATTCTGTTAATGAATGTTATTAACAGAATTTATAAATGGGTATTAACAGAAAAAAATAATGGCTTCATTGATAGCCTAAGCACCTACTGATTCCAACTTTTGTTTGAAAATCTTAATTCACTTACAATTTCTATTTTGCCGTGCAGCAAAATTCTCTTCTCTTTAATTGTGTAGCTTTGTGTTAAGATTATACTTTAGTTTTTAAATAAAATCAATATCGTAAGCAAGTCACTCAGTTGAAAAATAGTACCTGTATTTGAAAAAGAAATCTGAGAAAGATTTTTCTAAAATAGTGTTGCCTCAAACTGTGGGCCGCTGTCTATCAGTGGCTTGTAAAATCTTTTTAGTGGATCACATGTTTCTTCTCCTTAAATTCAAGAAAAAAAATACTGTGGAGAATGTCAAGCATATAGAAAAGTGGACAAAATAACATAATGAACCAACAGGTGTATGTGACCCAGCTTCAACAATTATCTTATAGCCAATCTCGTCTCAACTATACCTCACCTACTCTCTCTCCTCCTGAATTATTGTGAAACAAATTCCATGCATCATATCATTTCATCTACATATAAGCACTTTTTATTTAGATAACTACCAAATTATTATCACATCTAAAAATGAATTCCTTAATGTCATTATATATTCAGTCACTATTCAAATTTCTCATGTTCTTACAAATAAATTGTATAACCAACATTCAAAAACTGAAAATAAAATAGAGGACAGCATATGTGGTAAGGGTAGGCATGATTTTATGATACTTAAATTCATGTGCACAGTGTGTGCATGTGTGTGTGCGCATGAGTGTATGTACACTGGGTCATGAGAAACGGCGGGTCCTAGTCAAAAAGTTTAAAAAGTTTAAAAAACCAGCTCTAGATGTATAGCAACATTATTTACCAATATATAGTTTTGACACATATTTTCCTTTCTTCTGGCAGAGTTGACAAAATGAGCTCTAGACTCATCCATTCACTCACTTTGTTATTATGGACAAATTGTTACACATTCCTAGGCCTTCATTTGGAAAGTAAGTGGGAGGAACTAACTCATGTTTTCCAAATTGTGATGCCCAGAGCAGTGGATTCCCTGGGCAGAGAATAAAGGTTTGGAGAATGCCATATACCATATCACCAACTTGAAGATTCATGATATATATTAATAGCATTTAAGAAGACTCAGAAAGAACAGAATTCCTTTCAACATTTAAACCTCCCTTTTTTTTCAGGTATTTTCTTTCATAACATTCATCAGCATCGCTGGATGATCTCAGTAAAGCCCCTTCCAGTTCTAATGTTCTATATATTGTAATTTTGTAGTCTAACATTATAGGATCCTGAAGAGTTAATGTCCTTATATTGGAAAGGCATTGTTTTGTTTTATTAGAGAAAGATATCTGTGAATAAAATCAAAAGCATGGCCCTGAAGTTGGTGGTGAGATTTATACCTCAAAGAGACAATTGCTTTCTTCCAGAGTTGCACCGTGGATCATCCTGTGGCTTGAGACCGTAATCAGAGTTTGGAGACATCCCTCTGCCTGTGATTGCTGTCCTGCCCACATTGCCATGCTGACACTGTTTGCAGAATCTGCTGCTAACCCTGATTGTCCTGCTTTGTCCAGAGTTTGTTTTGTTAACAACCCTGTCCCCCTGTCCGGTATGCCACATCCAGGCTGGCTGATTTGCTTGTTCTGGATTCCCAGAGATTTCATTTTGGAAACAGTACTTTATTATGCCCTTAACGGTATTATATCTCCTGGACCACACCTGGGCCAGCCCTTGGTCCACTCTGCATAACGACAACAACAACAACAACAACAACAACAACAACAAAACAAAACCAAAAAGAGAAAAAGTCTTATTTGGAACCGTGTTTGAATAACAACTAGTTCTGTGCTCAAAAATCTTCAGCAGTTCCATCAACTCAATTAAAAATATTCATGTTGTGAAAAGCACTCCACCATAAAGTTTTGAAAATCAAAGAATGATAACCTCTATCATTTTGCAAGGACCAACTTCTTGAGTTGCAATTACCTGAGAGATTTTTATATATATTATGAAGACGCCTAAGATTAAACAAAACTAAATTATCTAATTTAAGTCTGTAATTATATTGTATAATTTTAGATGCCTAAATTTCCAATAATGTGAGAATAAATTTAATTTGCTTCAGTGGGCAAGTTTATCTCTAGATCAGCACTGTCCAATAGAGTATAGTGCAAGCCTCATGTGTAATTTAAAATTTTCTAGAAACCACGTTTAAAAAAATGTAAAAAGAAACAGGTAAAATTTAAATAATACTTTTTAGTTAACCCAGTATATCCAAAATATCATCATTTTCACATGGAAGCAATATAAAGTCAACAATGGGATATTTTACTCTTTTTCTGTAGTCTTCAGAGTCTGTTGTGCATTTTATGCTTGTAGAACTTGTCAGTTTCAACCAGCCATATATCGTTGCTCAACAGCCACATGTAGCTAGTGGCTGCCATCGTGAACAATGTAGCTCTAAATGTTCATATATTTGTCCTTTGGGCTGCCCTTTGGATTTTGCTGTTTATGACCAGCATATAGGACCAACCCGACAATTGCTTTCTTCCAGAGTAGCTGTATAAAAGGGAAAGAGGAAACTGTTCGAAGTGACGTCCTTTTCTGCCAAATGGACTGTCAAGTGGTAATTGAAAGGTGGAAGGGACCAAAGTTAGCATTGTCCAATTAAGACGAAGTTGCAGAGAGCTAGAAATAAAAGTTACTTTTCTTTCACTGGAAACTAATAGAAAAGTAGTTCTCAACAGGGGTAGGCTAAAAGAGCACTTGTGGAGCTTTCAAAACTTAGAGTTCTCCAAGCTCCACCCTTGCTCTGCTAAATGAAAATTTCTGGAGATGGAGTTCAGGTCTAATCTGCAGTCAAAGTTAAGAACCACTTATCAGTGGAAAAAAAAAAAAAAGAACCACTTATCAGTGGTTCTTAGGTCGGTTAGGGCGGGAAAGGATATATTTCTCAAAAGAGTGAGTTCTGTTCTTTACTGTCATCTAGATGGTATTTAGAAGTGACTTCTCTTTCATCATATTTTAAAAGCATAGATTGGTTCTTTTCTACTTTAATTGAAAAAATACCTGAGGTTAAAACAAATTCTATTTTTAAGACATCAAATGAATTAACAGTGGAAAGATAGAAAACATTTCAAAATAGAGGGGAAAATATCGATAACTGTATTTCTTGAATTGGTATTTATATAATAAATTGATGAAATTACTTAGCGCCGCCAGAAGAAAGGGAATTAGAAATAGCACACTACCCTTAAAGTGGCAGAATGAGACAAGCAGTCTCAAAGAAGGTGAATGAGGATGTGAACACACACAACTTTCACAGAAAATAATTTAACAGTAGATTAAAAGTCGCTAAATACTGATAATTCTTTGGTCCAGTATTTCCATTTTGATATGGTCAAAGGCTTAAAGGATTTGAAATTTATTTATTTTTTTTAAAGATTTTTATTTATTTATTTGAGAGAGAGAGAGAGCATGAGAGGGGGGAGGGTCAGAGGGAGAAGCAGACTCCCTGCTGAGCAGGGAGCCTGATGTGGGGCTCGATCCCTGGACTCCAGGATCACGACCTGAGCCGAAGGCAGACGCTTAACCGACTGAGCCACCCAGGCGCCCCAGGATTTGAAATTTAAATGAAGGATGGGAATAGCATTATTTGTAATAGGTTGTACTTGAAATATCATAAATATCCAATAATGGTACAATTATTAAACATATGATGTTTTCATTACCCATATTACGGATATGAAAAATGAAAAATAAGATCATGGAAAAATTCTTAGAATATTTTAAATGGAAAAGTTGGATAGGAAGTAGGATACTAAATTTGTTTACAGCATAACCTCAAATTTGACACACAAAAGTATATGTTTATACATATGCCTAGAAAAGAGGGCTGGAAGAAAATTTACCAATATATTTCAAAGAGCCCACTAACTTTCGTTAAGTTTTCCTTTCTATGTTTCTGCATTGTCAACACTCTCTGCAATGACTAGTTACTATTTTCGAAACTGGTACTACTTTCAGGGGTAGCTGCCTTGTGCAGGGAACAGGAGGCTACCAGGTCCATGGTGGTTCCTGAAGTTGTGCAGTTTGCGCAGCTGTGGGCAGCAGTTGAGATTATGTCATAAATCCCCTTCTTCTAACAAAATAAATTGCAAAATAAGAAACACTATGAAGAATTAATCTGGACAAAAAAATACTGAATTCCATGGGATAATGAAAAATCGTTTTTAACCAGAAAGCTCATTTCCAGTATATGGTTTGTCCCTGTGTTTTCATGGGCTAAAGGACATCTTTTCTAACCAGAAAGCTCCTTTCTAGTAAATGGTTTGTCCTCGTGCTATCCTGGAATTATATATTTTGTACACTTCTCAGCCAATAGCTGTTTCAGAGGAGCTGAAGTTGTGAAAACACGTTCTAAATATAAAAAACAAAACGAACCTGTTATCTCAACAAAGGTAATATCAGTTCAGGGCAAAAAGTAATGTCTGCAAACAGAGAAGAAGTAAAGGCACAATAACAACAGCTAACTCACACACATTAGCTGAGCTGCCCCCTTCTCCCGCCCCGTCCATCATGGTCATCCCATTATTGGTAATGTTGTTGCCATGGTGCTCATGCTAAAAAAAACAGGGACTCATCCTTGCCTGATTTCTCATACCCTACATTCAACCCATCAGCAATTCTCTTGATTCTTTCTTTACAAAGTATATTAAAAACTCAGTATCGGAAAACAACAACAACAACAAACATTTTCAGAGCCACATTTTTTGGTCCAAGTCACCCTACTTTGCAGCCTGGATTATTGCAGTAGCCTGCCAGCAGATCCCCCTGATTCCATTCTTTCATTCTTTCTGCTTATTCTCAGCAAGCAAAGGGATCTCTTTAGAATGTAAGTCAGACCATGTCACCTCTCTCGTCCACCTCTGAGTTGATTCGCAATTATACAAGATAAAACTAAATCCTTTACAACGGTGTACAAGATCCTATGCAATCATGGATCATACTAATCACTACCATTCCTCCCCCTTTTAATTCTCTGAGCTTATTTCCTTGCATGTTGCTGTTCATTTAACACATCAGGTGCTCTCCTACCTCAGGCCCTTTGCCCGTGCTGTTCTCGCTGCTTGGGATGCTGCTCCTCAGCAGATATCCACATCCTTTACTCCCTCACCAACTTGAGATCTAGGCACAGATGTCACTGTTTCAGTGAGGTGTCCTTGACCATCCTATTTAGAATCATGCCTCTTGAGTCTACCATTAGAATTTCCCAGATCAGCTGTAACAAACCTTCTCCAATTTTGGTTCCCTTATCTTAATACAGTCCCTTACACTCTCAGCTGACCCTTTGTCCTTTGTTACAGAGGTTTGTGTTAAAAAAAATGATTGAAGAAGACAATATCAGTGATACAAACAAACCTCATTTAACACTTTATGAAGCGGTCAGTCTCCATTTGGAGAACTGCAAAATGGAGCAGAAGGCATGATGCTTTTATGAGATAAAGAATAGAGAATAAAATAAGGAACAGAAAAAAAAATCTGACCAACTGGGGCCACAGAGTTAACCTTGTTTAGAGTGAAGAGGAATAAGGAAGTGAGTATAGAGCCCAGAGTTGGCTTGGTGTTGGGGGATTGGCTGACTGAATATATACAGTGCTTCTGGTCAAAGGGAGCATTAATGGGGACAGAAAGTTATCCAAGTTTCTGTTTGCTGGTGTGGTATCCCAGACAGGAACGGCTCCGTCTTGGGCCTAGAAATCTATTTCAACATTTATAATCATTAAAGGTGCCTTCCCATATCTTCCCACCTCACTACTTCTAAAACCTAATGTGCCTCACCTACCCTTCCTCCTTGTAGCCTTCTTCCCTCCCAAGAAGATCACAACTTATTTAAAGCCATGCCCTGTACTCACGCTCAGATCCCATTCCTTCCTCCCTTCCTCTGGGTCGTGCTTCATCAGGGATTTCCTTCCATACATTTATCTTCCGGTTTTCATCCTCTCTACCAACCTACACACGTACTTGGATCTCTCCTCTTAAAACAAAATGAACCAAATACAACCCAACAGATTTTGATCCTGACACTCTTAGCTCCTCATTCTCATCGTCAAAATTCTCAGGGCATAGCTCTTTCCTCTATTTTTATCACCACTAATTCATTCACAAGTGATTTAAGGCAACTGAATCTGAACCTTCAGGTGTGGGTTCTGATTACATGCATTGTGCAAAAAGAACAGAGTAACACCAGGGCCAAATCCACAGGTGATTCAAATGCACGGCTGGGCTGAGAACTACCGAGAACTGCCTTGGCTCCTGCCGGGCTGTTTGCTACCTCTCAAAATTTTTCTATCTAAGCTTGTCAGTGGTTAACCTTCTAATTATTAAAGTCAGTGGCTTTTTCTTAGCTCTCCGCCTTCTGAAACTCGTATCGGTTTGCGACGTCGCTGATTATGTCCTTCTCAACCCCATCTCTTTCCCCCACTTGCTTCTGTGACGGTGACCTACACTGGTTCTTCTTTTTCTTGCCATATCCTTATTAGCACCTCTTCCTCCTGCCTCTGGAACGCAGACAATCCCCCGAGGTTCTTACCTCAGCCTTCACCTCTTATCTCACTATGTTCTTGAAATAGCAGCTGCTTTAGCAATTTCAACAGTGACCTTTCTGAAGATGATTCCTCAAACTCTGGCATATCTCTGCTTTCTTGGAGTAGACCCAAATTTCTACCGTTTCCCCACCGTAACCTCAAATCTACTATACCTAAAATCAAACCCATTATCATTCCCGGGAACCCCAGTTTGAAACCTCAAAGTCCTCTTTAGATTATTTTATCTAGATCATCCCCGATAATCAGGCAGAAGCCAAAGCCCACATTTTCCCCTTCAGCCGTGTCTGTCTGTCCTTTTTTTCGCATAATCAGGAAAATTCTCACTACTACACAACAACCTGTAAATACCTTTCTATGGATGGTTTTCCTCTTTTTATCTTTGTGTATTTGCATTTCATTAGATGAATACGCCTGAAACAAAATGTTGACTTTGACACCTCCCTGATGTAAAAGCTCTACCAGTTATCTATTTATCATTGGTTCATGCTGATGATAATAGACACATGTCCCCTGAAAAAAATGATTTTCAGGTAAAATAAGAGTCACTAAACTAATTTCCATATTACAAGTTATCATTGTTATGCTCATTATAAATCTACAAGAAGGATGTATGAACCATTGGCAAACCTAATGGATCCCGGGGATTTTTTTCCCTTCAGAGGAGTTGTCCCAGCTTACCCAAACTATTTTTCTCCAACTTCTCTCCAACCTTCTCATCTCTCTGCCTTTATCCTGGCCTGTTCCTCTTCTTGAGGGTAGTTCACCACTTTCTGTGATTTTCAAAGGCCTTTCTCAGACAATACCTATTTCACACAGCTTCCCCTAATCACCTAAATTGGAGAATTGGATTCGTCCATCTACTGGAACAGAGAATGACTTAGCCATGATAATATTAGGTAGATTTACTATAAATAGAGACTTCGGTCACTTCAAAGAGTCCAGTGGGTTAGTTTTCCTTTTTTGCATAAAACAATGGAGAGAGTTGATGGATACAAAAAGTCACTACTTCATTATTCCTGCCAGAGCTACTAATGTGCCAGAAGTCCCCATGATTTAAACAAACTTTTAGGTTATAACAGGGCATCCAAAAGGCCCCCTTTGAAGCACAACATTAGTAAGGATTAGCTTTAAGCAAATTGAACCATAAGCTCCACCCAATCTAACACTAGCTAGTTATTGCTTTGAAAAGCAAAAGGAAGGACCCTCAAAATGAGTGTTGCAAGAAATCCTTGTGGCAATGGAAGTAAAGGGAAGAACAGTTCACATTTCTGTAGTCAGTACATTAAAATTTCCAAAGAACTTTCGATATATTTCTACATTTAAGTGCCACAATATCCCAGTTTAAAGATGAAGTAAACAAGCTTCTGAGGAGCTAAATGCCCCATCTTCCCCATTGCACACAACTAGTCAGTGGCCATGCTGAATGCAAATTCTAAAGATGGGCTTCCAAAGTTTCTGTTTATTCCCCTAGACGATGGGGATCTGGTTGTGACCTTTGTCATCCTTCTGCAGGCTGGCGTTAATTTAGCCCATCTAGCTGGCTAGGTGGGGGAAGCCTTCCTCCTTTAGGATCCCTGTGCACGTTGAGGAGAGAGGACTCTGTACTATTTCTGCCAGGATACGCATGGTAAAAAAAACCTCAGAGGACAGCTGGTGATGATGGGGCCCCAGAACTGAGGCCCCCATGAGCGACAGTACTGCATGGAAGCCAGGTGAGGCAGGGGTAGGAGGGGGCAAAGTCCACATGGAGGGAGGCGGGAGAAGAGATTCGGGCTCTGAAGCTGAATGAGAGCACAGAACTGGCCCTCTCCATCAGGAGCACATCCCTTGTGTCTGTGTGTATTTCTTTATTTTGACCCACTGTGTGCAAATTAGAAAAGTATAACGCAATCAGTGGAACACGTCGCTTCCCCCATCTTTGGTTTTAACAATTTCCAGGATGGAATTGTGCAATTGTGCACAGACATCCTGTGGTTGCTGGAAACTAAAGAATAGTCTTTACGTGTGTGGAGAGTGAAGAAAAGAGGGCTGGCAGTACTGGTGTGGGCCTTTTCAGCCTCCCTCACGTGACCAGATAGCAATCAACATCAATAGCTGTGTCCTCAAATCAGAAGGATAATGATAGAGAATGGAGCAAACAGGGGCACCAAGGCAAACGGCAAGCCCCAGAGTGTTTGGAGGCGGTGGGGGCGGAGGGCGAGTAATGAAGACAAAATAAGAAAGTGAAAAGGTATTGTGTCGGCTGACAGTACATTTCACGGGCTCTTTTCCACCAAAGAGAGTCACTGGCACAATATTCTGAAAGATTCCATCCAATTTAAGCCCTAGGTCAAGGGATTGGAAACAAAATCCTCCAGCAGTCTGAGCCTAGCTTCAAGGTGTTCTACTTAATTGCAAGCCCACATCACATCCTAGTTAGTGTACATACGGAGAGACCAAACCAGGCTGTGTATTATGTGCATTTAGCTGAGACTGTGTTTCTCCATCATTTCTTTTCATGCTCAGATGAAGTGATATTAATTTCCTTTGCATTCCTACAAAGGAAAACATTTCCCAACTCTCTAATTTTAAAGATCATTGATAAAGGATTATATTAGCTTTTGATACGTGATTAGAGAGAGATTATTTACTGACTCGATTTGGTTGTATTTGAACACATCTGCATCATTTCGACAGTTCAACTCTCTTGCTTCCTTTTCCATTGAGCTAAGGTTTTTCTTTTTCATTCCAGATTGCTTGGACTTCTGAATCAATGTTTCTGTTTCTGTAAGTGTTTTGCTTCTTTTTTCTGATATGCTCAGTCTTATTATCTCTTATTTATGACTCCCATATTATGTCTCACTTTTTATTTTCTGAAACATAGTTACCCTCTCCACGTTTTGAATTTTATAACCCCAATATCTGAAGTCTTTGTGAATCTAGTGTTTCTGTCTACTGTTTCTGTCAGAATGCCTTGTTCCTTGAGCATTTTGGTCATCTTTGATGGATAACTTATGTTCCTCAGAGCTTTTTGTGAATTCTTTGAGATCTGGATTGAAGTTTCATTTTTCCAGAGAGGACTGCATTTGCTTCTGTTAGGTATTAGAGGGTACCAGTAATTATTTAAAATACATTTTTTTAAAATTTAATTTTATTTTATTATCTAAAATACATTTTTGAATTGGATTAGGCTGCCCCCCTCCAACACACACACACACACACACACACACACACACACACACACACACACAGGTAGTATAAATGTGGGCTGCAAATCCACAAAAGAACTACTTCATGGTTATTAATTCCAAGAGAGATGCTTTTTTCCTCTAATGTCAAGGGATTATTATGGCCTTTCCCAGTTTTATGTGGGGGTCTCTCATTCGAATCCCCATTTTGGGAAGGTTCTAAGATCATTATTCTGTCTCTTCAACTCCCTCCTCCACCCCCCATGGTCATCAGAATGGAAGC
Source organism: Phoca vitulina (assembly GCF_004348235.1). NCBI lineage: Eukaryota > Metazoa > Chordata > Mammalia > Carnivora > Phocidae > Phoca > Phoca vitulina. Next base: position 14,298,358 of record NW_022589740.1, on the reverse strand, counting down.
TCCTGGGGGCTGGCGGATGCCTGGGATGAAAGACAGTTCTTCCCTCCTTTCTCCTGTTCTGGATTAGGTAAATTTATAAGTTTATTGAAGGCAAAGCGTATTTTTCTATGCAAAACTTTATATTTAAACTTTGAAAATCTTTTACAGTTTAAGCACACATCAAAATTATAAACACCCCTTTCTTTGAACAACATCATTGCTAAAATACCAAAATGTAGTTTAGGAAAACAATAAATCGCAAGTTGAAGAGATTCAGTTTAAGAAAATGGAAGGTGAGCTGGAGGGTAGGATGGTTGTTTACAGAGGGGATTGTCCTTTTTACCATAGAGACCAACTGAAGTTCTTATTATAGGAATTATTTTATCATTTTAAACTGTCTTTTAAATATAATAGTATAATAATAGACTCTACTTCTTTTCAGTTTTGCTTTCACTTTGTGTGTGTACTTCTCAGAAGTCCTTACTTTTTTGACTCCGACAATGTACTCTTGTTTTTCATCCTCTTAGATTGCTGGTCAGGGTATAACATGGTACAACCACTACAGAGGGAGGTTTGGGAATATTTAGTAAATAACAATAGCAATAACAATCAATGTGACTTCTTGATCCAGCAATATCACTTCTGGAAATTTGTCCTACAGATTTACCTGCATGCCTACAAAATGATATATTTATGAGGTTGTTTACTGAAGCATTGTTTGTAAAAGCAAAAGACTGAAAACATCCCAAATAATCATCAGCGGAGAAATCGTCAAACCAAATATAGAGTACATTGATTCAATGGAATACTATGCAGCTCAGAAAAAGGTAGAGTTCTCTGAACTAATAATGACATGTTTTAAGATATATTAAGTGAAAAAAGCCAAATTATAAAATAGAGTACATTATATTCTACCTTTGAACAATAAAGGAGGAAATAACTAGTATATATGCTGTATGTATTGATTTATTTACTTAACAAGTTATGTACCTAACACTTTTCTTTTGTCAGGAGCTCTTCTATGTATTTTTTATAACCATCAACCCAATTCATCCTCATTTAGGACACTTTAGGTAGATAATATTGTCCTCATTTTTGCAGATACAGAAACTTAAACACAGGTTAAGTAACATGTCCAGTCACATAGCTAGGAAGTAGACAGATACACAAGAAACTAATAAAAATGAGAAACAAAAGGAAGCAGGTTAGAGGACAGTGCAGGAGATGGGGCAGGCAGGGGCAGGAACAAGAGATCTCCATGTATACTTTGTGTCTATCTGTCTATCTATCTATCTGTCTATCTATCTATCTATCTATCTATCTATCTATCTATCTATCTAAAATCCAGCATTTTTAGTTGTTTTCAGTGCAAGTTATTTACTTCACCATATTGCTAGAAGAGGAAGTTGCAAAGGGTGCCCTGTAAATCCTGTCTATTCTAGCCCTCCTTTTCTGTCATACTGATGAAAAACATCTTTTCATTCAAATAAAGTACTCTTTTCTTTATCGTTTTCAATTAGGTTTCAATAGAAAATGTTGGTTGCTTTTGTGTCTGGGAGATGATTTAAGGACTGAAGGAAGAAGCAAAGTTACTTTTTCTCTAGAAACTTTTTCTTTTGAGGGATTGGGTGGGTAGGTGATCTGGTAATTTAATGATAAAACTTAGGTTTTTCTGGAATTGTGCATGACAATCATGTTTTACTTTTACTCACACATGAAAATCATAATAATAAGTGGCCCCATCTCACTGCCTCTGGCTCCCTATCACCCTTTATTACCTGCTTTATTTTAGTTCATGGTTTTTACCAACAACTGTCATGTGTATTATTTTGGTTGCCATGTTTATTTGTTCATGATTTGTCTCTCTGACTGAAATAATGAATAAAATGCTTTATGAGGGCAAGAACCTTATCTGGTTTATTGATTGCTGTAACCCAGAACACTTCCAGTAAGTATTTACTGAAGTTACTAACAGAAAGTCCCAGCTTCATCTCTCTCTATAAATACATACATTCAAAGTGAGCAGCTTTTTACATAATTTCCTGCTTCTTTTATTTGTTCTCATCCAAACAGCAACCAATCTTGGAATGCTGTGCATTCATTTTCATGGTCTTATGGAATTCGTTTCTCGAAAGACATTGCCTTTCAAGGGGTGTTATAAAGAGAAACTAGCAACTTCTCAATGAAATCTAACACAAAACATACCTAGAACTTTAAGAATAAAGGTATGCGGTTCTCTCTGATGTTTGCTTCAAATTTTCTGTTGTGGTTCTTAATTGATTGCTTATTTTCACAGGTATTGATCAACATATGAAACATATTCATGAACTCAATTCCACAGAATTTGTTTTATAATTTAACTTGATCTTTCTAACCTCATAGAAAAATGAACTTTTCAGCATTTATTTTTATATTTCTATATAATCATGAGTAGGGGCAAAGGATGTCGCTCAGAATTTTCTTCTTGTGTTTCATCGCAACAGTCCATTAGTAAAGACATTTCAGGAATAAAGACAAAAACACCCACCATGTTCTTCACTGAGGTGGCCATTATTATCCCTGTTTTTTAGATTAAGGAGCTAGGGATCTGAGAGGTTGGGTAAATTGTCCAAGGTCACACAGCTACTTACCAGCCCAGCTTGGATTCAAACCCAGTTTTATCTGACCCACGTACGTGCTCTTAATCACAACTGGACTACCTCCATTTTACCATTTAGCTTTTCCTTTTAACCCTGTTTATTTATTTATTATTTGTATCTTTGTGTTTTATTGTAAGCTACTTAAAATTATTTTATGCAGTAGATCATGAATAATAAATACATATATATATAAATGCCTCCCAAAGTTCTGATTTTAATTGTATGCTAATTTAAATTAATAATTATTAATACATAGTGGGAATAATAATTGAAGTACACAGTATTTATATTGCTACCGCTGAAGCAAAACACTAACAGAGAAAGTACTTTCACAGTAAATTATGCTAAATAGATGGCCTCTTGGAAATGTTTTTCTGTTTTTTGAATCCTAGAATTTTGTTTTCTTTTACTCATCTTCAATTTTTTTTTTTACTGAGGGGGTGAATAGTGGGCAAATGCAATACATTTCTCCAGTGATAACATTTCTTTTCACTATTTTAAAATTACCCAAGTGTTCTTCTTGAGAACAAGAATATTGTGTGTTTTATCAGTTAACAAAAATTTTTTTTATTATTTCTATGTCTGCACTGCTAAAACTCATCAAATGACATTTAAAACTTCAAGTGGCATGAAACTAGTCAGCAATGAAGCTCTTGGAAAATGTTTCATTTTAAACTAATGAATAAAATGCTTACTTTTGAAGCTGAATGAATAAAGTTAAAATGTCATTCTCGTTTTTAAGAAAACAAACGACTGCTTGAAGATTTCTTATATTTAACCAGAGTTGAGGGTTTCATGTGGAGGAAACAAATTAGCTTTTTCAAGTTTCAGGAGGTGCTATGGGGACTTATGAAAGTAAGAGAAAAAAACCCCTTAAGAACTAGAAAGCCATGTGCAGAAAAATGTCTTTGCTATCAGATGCTTAAAATATTAATGTCTCCTTCCATAGTTTGGCTGGAGACATTAATAAAAAATATTAATGTCTCACTCATCTCTGTTTACTACATAAGTAAGAGAATGTACAGTCTTCATTCTTCAAATCCCCCAAGCAGAAACAGATTTTTGCGCCAGGAAGCACGTGGAAGAGGTAATAATGAAGGAAGCATTGTGGTGCTCTAAAAATATTAGATTAGGAGAATAAAGGTTTCCATTCTCCTTCCAGCTCTGTTCCTAACTGGTTCTATAACCTGAAGTAAGTCATTTACGTTCTTGGGTCTCAGTTTCTTTATTTGTAAAATGGGTTTTACATCTGCCTAATATATATATTACCAAATACTGGGGGAATCAATTCAAATAAGTGAGCTGCATGCATGTGCAAAGAATAAAAGTTCCATATCAATCTAAGGGAGAATTCTTCCTTATGTGGGTCACGAGCATGTTCACACATTGGAGGAGAGCTTAAACATTCTTCCTTTTCTACAAGTTAAAAGCTTTTTGAATGGCAGATATTAAACTTCTGTCCTTATCCCTGTCTCACCAGGTGACCTTGGGCGAGTCAGCTGATATTACCTCTTCGTAGTTTTTACATCTTCAGGATTTCAGGGTTCCCCCCACCTTTTTTCATGCAATGGGAACAATTTAATAAATGATTTCAGCTACACAATCCATTTTTGGAACCTTGAAGTTACTGACTTGGTCTTATTACTGCAGGACAGTCGGAGTGAGCAGCAACTGATTTAAAAATAATATAGCCATTGGGTTCGCTCCAGAAAATAAGAGAAAGGGAGGTTTTGAGTTGTTTACAATCTTTAATTAATTAATGGTGCTTTAATGTTCCCAAAAGAAGTGAGGAATTTCAGTGAATGTATATTTCCAAGGACTTATATGAACTCAAAAAACTAGTTGGTTGACATAGTGTCCTCTCTATATCATCCTACAAGCTTATGTCAGAGTTAATATAATTTCCCTAATCTCCTCTTCCTTTTCTACCTCCTCTTACCTTTCCACTCCTCCTCCTCATCATCCTCATCAAATATTGAATTCCTACTCAATTTTAATGTAGTGCCTTAGCTCCTTTTAAGCACAGTAAGTATAACAGCTGATTTCTCCCTTTTTTAAACCTAAAAATAGATGTTATTTTAACTATTTAAACCTGGATTTTAACTAACTAAAACTGGGCTTAACTGTTTAACTATCTAAACCATAGACTAAATAAGGTCTTGTCTTTTCTCAGTTGGAAATAAATTTAATGGAAGAATTTAATACTTTATGTAAGCACAGCAATTTGTTATATGTGATGAGACTTTATTTTTTATATATGATTGTGTTGCTTCCATTTGGGGGTTATCTGTTGAGTCAATGACCTGAGATGGTCCTAAGACCATGATTCGTTATTTCTTATATCTGTAACTTACAGATAATCAACAACAACAATCCTAAAACTCCACATTATTTTATTATTGAGTCATTGGTTTTTAGATTTAGTTCCTTATCCACGAAAAATACTAAATATACTTAATTTGTATACCTCTCATCTATAAATTCCAACACATTATTAATAGGTTTCTTTTATTAGCAAGTTACTGCCTTCTTCCAAATTTGGATAGTGCTTGGGAATAATTTTCACCTTATACCTTGAAACACTTCTGAAGCAGTCAGGCTGTGTGTGTGTGTGTGTGTGTGTGTGTGTGAATATGCTTACTATGGAACGACAAAGGGAGTTTCTCTAAAATCCGTGCAAATACCAAAACCATTTCTCACCGTTCTTAAATCAAGAGATAAAAGTGGGAGGTTTTTGATTTCATGAGGGTAAAGAGGAGCCTCCTGAGGATGTATTTCAATGGAAATGGGAGGAGAAACATTGGAAAATTTATCCTAAGATTTTTTTCATCTGTCATCCTAAGCATAGCACTGGAATCCCAGAGACATGGACGCATGTTCTCATTAGGCAGAGGTTCCCTTGATTTAGCCACTCTGAGTAACCCAGAAGCAGTGGGGAAAAGAAAACCCGGTAGTCTTTATCCAATGAACAATGTAAATCCCTCTCCTGCGATACAACCATTTGTGTTTTTTTTTTTTATCTCCTCTCTCTATGTACTCTACTAAAGTGAACAAAACAGTGTGTCTTTTTTTGTGAAAGGTAGACACACACACACACACACACACACCCCTATGTTGCTTTGGGAAAGACTGCAGTTTTCATGTAAAATAACTGCACGTTTCACCTTGTTCTCCAGGGCTCCGAAATGCCAATCTTGTGATGAGCTGTCACAACTTATGCGTGACTGACTGGTTACAGTGCCCGCTGATCTATATGGAGAGGTGAGAATTTGTCATTGTGCATAAGCAGAAAGATCAGTCAGATACAGTGATAGATCTGTTCTTTGCCTGGATTCGTCTGCTGCTATATTAGGGTAGCTCGGCAGCTGCCAAATCCAATTGTGAGCCTGGTTTTGTGGTTGCGAAAACAGGAAAAGAAGAAATGATGCCCTGACATAGCCACTTTGGGGTACAGTAGCTGCAGAGCGAAAATGTTATTGCCATAATTACATCAAAATATTCCCTGACTCCGTATCTACCACAGGGGGTGCAGCAGCTATTTCAGTATCTTGTCTCGGGCACTGCAGAAAGCGTTCATAGATTTGGCTTCGGGGATCAAGTTAGCATCTGGGGTGCAAATGGGTGGACAGGGTCACACAGAACTCAATCTGACTTTTCCAGGCCTGCTAATCAGAATCAGCATTTATAATTAAAAATGAAGTCATCACTCTGGTGCCAGGGGCAAAATAGGGTCAAATGACCCTTAGACAAGCTGCGATAGTGTTCTACGAAAATATTACAGATTTTGCAAAACTCATTAATGATGCTAAAGACAATGTGCTCATTAGATTGGAGGGTATAAAATGTGCACAGTAGCTTATCTGCTTTTGTGTTCATTCACTCAGCTGTGTTCATTACTATTCATGTGGATTAAAGAGGGAAAAAAAGAAATAAGATCAAAGAAATAATATCAGGCCATTATCAATCATATTTAACTGGTGCCCTTTGACAATCAGCCTCTATTCCGCATTCCATATCTGAGAGGAACTTCTTTCTCACAATGCTCTTTGCTCCCGAAGGGGGTGCTAAAAAGCATTTTGTTTATTCTTTATTCTTTAATGAACCTGGCCATTTTAATCATCGCAAGGAAACAGGAAACACAGGGAAGAGATACTTAGGAACTAGCAGGAGAAACGTCATCAGAAAAGTCACATTTGGACTCAGTCTGTTGGAGGATGCTCAGTGGAGAAATGAGTACTTTTGTCAACAGATCAGTTATCCAGATGCCACAGTGGCCATCCACTATTCGGATTATTTTCGCCATCACTACAGGACTAAATTAATGAGTCAATAATGGTAAAATGTCCACCTTTAAAGGACCCTCTCCCAAATCCATTCTGCAAGTTTGTTTTTTTTTTTCGAGAATGTCACCAACTTACCATTTTTCAGTAAGAGAACAAAATCAATATCCTTAAATGTCTGAAATTTCAGCAGCAATGCATACATTAAAAGAGATTTAAAAACGTTTCTCTAGGTTCCTTCTAATTAAGGAGTCATAAGTCCTTGTAGCTCATGGATATAATAACACAGCCAAGCTTGTAAGAACTGGTGCTATCATCTCTTCAGACTGAAATTCAGTCCTGCAATCAATTTAAATAAGCTTGACAGGCCCGTCCGCATTAAGTGAATTTTTTTTTAAAGTTAGGGGGTAGGTTGGAAAAAACAAAACAGCAACAAAATAATAAGCATCAGAGCTTGTTAACCCTTAGAGAACTGCTCTGTGATTAAAACAAAGATGTTTTAATCTTTGTTTTAAAAAACAAAGTGTTTTTAAAAACACTCTGCTTCCCTCTGATTGCCATTAGCATTATTCTCGGTGAGAATGTTGCTGTCACGGCCACTGTTAGTAATTTTTCAGGACATTTTACAGAACGTTTCACAAATGCAGAGCTCATCATGCTCCCACAGTGGGAGCAGCCAAATGAGGACTCCTGTAGAACCATAAAGAAAAGTCATGCAAAATTTTGCATAAATAGGAGGAAAGCTGCAGGAACAACACTTTGACACTGACTGGATCCTATCAGCTTAAGAAAGCATCTATCGTTTTCCTTCAAGGGGAAATGGCATTTGTGAGATAATTTCGTAAAATGGTTTAGAAAGCCTTTGAACAATGTTTGGGCAGGGCAGGGGTAGCAAACTCGAAGTGCTAGGCAGGTAGTGTAATGAGCGAATCAAGTCCAGTGGACACAGGGAACAGAAAGCGCATGCCCAGCTGAGGAGGAAAGCCACTTCTTGTTACAGTTGTTGCTCGGTAAGAATGGGAGCCCAAAGCTCCTGACTTTTTTCAAAGGGAAACTGGAAATAGGATTTCTGTGAAGTTTCCTGCTTTTAAAATGAGGGCAATTTACTTATTCAAAATGAGCCCAAACCATAAACTAACCAACCAAAAAACAAACAGACAAAACAAAACAAGAAATGCTGTTGGGATTCATCACACCAGCTGCCATTTGCAATTTACAGAGCATGTTACCACATTATGCATGTTTACTGAGAGTCTCCTGAATATGAAGTTCACTATTGATGCTCTGAAGGAGACTGTATCTGTCGAAGACAAGGATTTTAATCTCAAAGAGTATGATGTATATCTGGAGAACCGAACCAAGTAAAGAAAGCAACTCTCCATCAGTACCCGCAAAAGGACGGGATAGCCTTGCAACTCTTCCTTCTAATTAGTTAATGATATGAATAGATCAGATATTTTGAAGAATAAAGACCAGAGGGAGTGAATGAAACTGGAGACAGAAAATAAAAACTAATCTTGGAGTGGTCACTGAGAAAAAGGGAAGAAGTTGGGTAGGGCGGAGGATCTGTTACATTCTGAATGGTCTTCACAGACATACATTTCTAGGCAATGTGCCTTGCTGTTGAAATAGGATTGCATTTACACTTGGTCATTTCTGTGATGTGTAGAATAGCTCAGGAAAGAATTACAGAAATATTCAGGTTTTGATTCTTAGAAGCTCATATTGACTGCAGAGGTCATGGATAGCTGATCAAGGATAGGTAAGCTTGAAAGAAAATTTCTGATCGCAAACAATTCCACAGCATTATATGTTCTTTTATTTTTATTCACAGTGACAGTGTGTCAGCTTAGATGAAAAGAAACACTGAAGGTTTTTCATGGGCTTCAAACATCACATAGCATTAATTCCGATGAAAAAATTTCAAGACATGACATTAAATGGCAATAATTTTGACACTGAATCTCAAGACTAGGAATTCATCACCCCCCTCCATACCTGCAAGAAGACTTAGCAGTCTTTATAAAAGATTATCATCCAAGATTTAGCATGTGTAGACTCAAATGTTACTGGGGAAGGATGGAGAGAGAAAAGCTATTCTGAATCGACTTATATTTATTTTTCTTTCAAAAGAGGATATAAAAATGTAGAGCTTATTTTTTCTTTTGTATATTAAAGAAGCTAAATAATAATAAAATTCTATTGTCATCCTATTTAAAGAAGGCAATTACACAGTGGTTATACGTATCTGAAGCTCAGATGTCTGAACCTAATAGGTCTGAACCCTATAAATTGATCTCATAATAGAATTGCATTTTCCAGGGGGATAAAATGGCATAAAACCGCGAGCTTGATATTTGTGAAATGGGAATGTCATTCACTCGGGGAGGAAAATTCAGCTTCCTCAGTACTTCCAGATCTTTACTCTATGCTTGGACATAATACGTAGACAACTGGGAGCTTTGGAGACACTTGATTTGGTACAGTCCTGCAACCACTGGAATTCGACAGCTTTGAGGTTATGGGTGCATCTTAAAGAGCAGAAAGCTTGAAACTAGCATTTTACCTTGATCAGTCATTGTCACTTTGATACGATAATCAGTGAAATCCCAGTATTTAGATTGTCAGTTTACATCTTCAACCAGGTATGAGCCCACTCATGCTGACTGACAACCTCGTTTCACAATAAACCAGCAAAGTGTTCCCAGATACCCAGAGTCTCTTCATGAGATAGTGTCTTTGGGGGAGCATTATCATCATGTTGTAAGGGAAATGTTGAATTTAAGGGTATAACAGTCTAGTGCCTCATGAAACAACAAGGAAAAAAGGAAGGGTTATAAATAAATTGATTTCTGGGATGAAAATTACATTTAATAAATGAGAATGATAAGAAGGAAGATGTCATTTAAAAGAAAACGTCTCGAGTACTCATTGGGAAATGAACAATTCGCCCACATTAGAAATGAAATCACCTTGAGGCCAGGGTAGAAGCGCTGCTGGTTTTAATTTGTACCTAAAGCAAATAATGAAATAAAGGAAAATGAGTAATTTTAGGCCATAAGCCACCAGTTTTTCTGTCTAATTGGTAGATGAATGCCTTTGGATTACCAGCATAAATGGCAAGGCCTGATAATTTCTCCTCTGCTTTGTCCAATGTCCCTAGATTTACCTGATGAGAAAGACCAAATTTCCTCTTCAGATGGCCATGTGACCAACTTCACTTGCAGAAAGCTTTGCAAAGATTTTACAGCAGTATCCACAACTTGGTTGGTGTCATCTTTAAAGATATGGGCTTTGCTTTAATTGTTGGGACTTTATTTGGTTTCAAATTCAGGGTATATATATCAAATATGATAGCTTTGATTTTGCTAAGCCCAAAGAAAAGATAAAGAATTTACAGCCAACTCTCAAAAGGAGTGGAGAGAACTATGTTTTCTTCCTTAACCACTGAAATCTAATAGGGAGTAAAATTTTACTTCTTTTTGGGAAATGTTTTGGTTATGCGTATTTCATCATACTTGGGCTAGACTTTGGATTATCTCAGAGATCTGTAGAAACAGAAAGGGAAGATCAGTTTTCAGAAAAAAACACGAATTCTTGTGTGTTTGGGATGAGAGACAGAATATTTACACTACACCTCTGCCTAAGCATGAAATCAGTCTGATATACTTCCATGTGATACTGCTCTGGAATGTTGCTAAATTAGTTAATATACCAGTTTAATGATACATCCTCATATTTAGGACAGACACTAATTTTTATTCCCCTAGATATCATGCTCTTTCACATACAGATATGTAATAATAAAACTTAAAGTCTCCAACATTTATTGTTTACTGTGTATTAGGCACTGTTGAAAACACTTTTTAAAAATACTTTGTGTTAGCTCTTTTAAATGCACATACTCTTTTAATTCTTACAACAGGGCACTCAGCCAGGTACTATTACTAAAGAAAGCCTCAACTTTCAAAGACCTAAATATTGAAGAAATATGCAGTGATTCTACAAGGAGCAGAGACTATGGAGAGGTTTTATTTTATGGTTAACAACTAAATCAGTAAATCTGATCTTAGTGTTGTAATTTTCCTAGTATTCTTAATTTATTGGTTCCTTTTCTTATCCTCTGTTCTTCTGTTCAATCTTCTTGCCACTACAAACTACCCTTCTTTCCTCTCTTCCTCATTATTCCAATAACAAGGCAACCTTCAGAAGTCCTTGGGTTTCAATATCCCTTCCATTTATGAAGAAAATAAATATTCTTGTCTAAAAGTCTGTGCTTCCAAATTCTCTGACAGCATGAGGAATTATTTTTAAAATTATGAAACATTTGATACTTGCAAAAATAGTCCCTTCATTCCTTAACCATCTTCATGGAGAAAAAATATGGCACCCCCCCTTTGTAAAAAATGGTCAGATAAAGAGAATCCAGTCAACATTTTGGTGAAAGAAGCTTCATGAGTTTGAATCTTTCTGGTCTGCAATCCTAGCACCAACACTCACTAAGTAGGTAACTTTGGGTCTGTTGTTTAATCTCTCTTACTCTCACATCCTCATCTAAAACATGACGGTAGTAACAGTATCCACTTCATGGGTTTGTTGTGAAGATGGAATAAGGTCATGAACGTAAATCTCTTAGCCCAGTGCCTGGGACACAGTAGGCACACAAGAAATGTTAGTTACGCCTCTCACCAGTGCAACAAAACCTAAAACCAAGCATATAGAACTACACCTACTACCTCTTCAATAAATGCTAGGGCAACATTGACAACAAAGGGGAAAATAATTTCAGTGATACACTGCATTCAGAAGAAATAATTTTCAGTTTGGCCCTAAAATCTATTGAAAATCCAATTATACCCACAGTTAGAGTGTAAAGGCTGCTTTAGGTGTATCCATAGTCCGTCTCTATCTTTCTCTCATTTGTTTGCACTTTACAGGTGGAAAGGGTAGGAAGACATTGGCCCAGCACACTAAATCCTGGATTGAAACATCTAGGGCTGCTGCCTTTCCCACCGCCCAGACACACACGCAAGTCTGTGTGAGGAGAGATTAGGAGACACTTGAGACATTGATGCCTGAGGCTTGCATTACTAACCATAATAAACAGTTTTCTTTTTTCAGTAAAGCAAATATGAAGGAGCAGCTGTACTAGAATAGTATTTTCACAGTTACTTCTAGTAATAACTGCACTTTAAACATGTTTGCAACACTTGGACTAAAAGAATCCCCCACTCCCTTTATGTAGATTACAGTTTTACTGAAGTAGGGTCATTTCCTGCCCACCTTTCCCTTCAAGGTCTCCCTGGTCCTTGCCCCAATAGAAAAATGATCTCTCGTTTTGTGTCACTTAAGTTTTAGGGGAAAGGAAGTGACAGATTTGGAGTGTCTTTTAAAAGCAGATCGTTTAAAAATAAATGATGGCAAACTACATTTATGGTCATCTGTTGATAGTCTACATAGATCTCAGTCTTGGAAGAGTTGCTTTGAAACTCCATTTGGAAATCATGTGCAATTACGTCATCACTCACAACATGGTGTTAACAGCCATCTATCTTCAAGTACATGAAGTCGTCGGGCTAACCTATAAACATGCTGCTGGAGAGATGTACACACAGAGAAATATTTTGGAAGAATGAAAATATTCTTAGTCAAAGTCTGGCCTCATTTGCAGTGACAAAATGGATTTGAAGGAAAATTTCTAAACTCATAAGAAATGTACATGGAGAGCAATAGGAGAGCTTGAACTCAGGCCTTGGGAATCTCAGACAAAACATGAGCTGCTGCGGGCTCTGTTCTCTCTTCTCTAAAACCAGGGGTTGAACTAAGTGACACGAGTCTACGAATTCTACAATCATTCTTGGCAGTTATAAGCATGGCTATCCTTTTATGGTGTAGACAGAAAAAAACAGTAATTCCCTGAAACTTCTTATCATGCTATCACCTCTATCCCTCTTCCTTTATTTTTCTTTGTAGAAATTATTACCATCACAACACTATAGATTTTACTTTATTATTATTGTTGTTGTTGTTGTCTGTCTCTCTCTCTGGAATGTAGGTTTCACTAGGGCAGAGATTTTGCATCTTTTCTGTTTATTGCAGTATTCTTCTCGGATCCTGGAACAGTTACCGGCACATGATAGGTGCCTAGTAAATACTTACAGAATGCATGAGTCTTATAACTGTTCATAATTTTGCTTCCTGTTTTCTGTTGTAGAGTACTGTAATTAAAGCTTCTCCTTGCATCCTATCCATCCTATCTAAACAATGCTTGAGAATAAATTTCTAATTTAAAATTAGAATAATAATCAAAGTCCTCTCATGCTGAAAGATGTATTACTAATAACAGATAATGGTCGAATGCTCAGGCTAATGGTTTCTAGGTCCAAATTCTCATGGGCTTTCTGGCTGGCTTTAATTAATTAGGATGTCTTTCCCCAAACTGTCTTTTGTGAATAGCTGTAAATATATCAACATAGAATATTAGCATTGGAAAAGAATTTAGATCTTTAAACCCAATCTTCCACTTAGTGAGGTTTATGTTTGTAAACAGCCCTGAAAGTCAACCATTTCAAGCTCTGCTTGAGCATGTCAATGATTGAGCCCAACACAGCTCTCTTAGACAATTATTCCTTTTTATGAATGGAAATCTGCTTTCTAGTCACTTAAACTCATGAGGCCTGGTTCTACCGGTGTCATAGAATGTCTCTCTCTCTCACATTAAATCTTCACTGTCTTTGTTTTTTTATTTGGGGTTAGGGGTTGGTTGATATTTGCTGTTGTTTATTGTCTTGTTTGTTTTTAGGGTTTTAAAGCATATATTTCTGGAAAGTATAATCACCTGCTTTTTTTCTGATCAGTCAGGAGTTTCCCATATCTGCCTGAGATATCTCTTTTATATTGTTACAGATGTATATTTTTTTAAAGATTTATTTATTTATTTGAGAGAGAGAGTGAGAGAGCGTGCGTGAGTACAGGAAGGAGCAGAAGGAGAGAGAATCTCAAGCAGACTCCCAGCTGAGTGGGGATCCCAACATGGAGCTTGATCCCTGAGATCATGACCTGAGTCAGACGCTCAACTGACTGAGCCACCCAGGCGCCTGACAGATGTATATTCTGAAATTGATGATAATTACATAATTAAAAAAACCAGAAATCATGGCAGCAAGATCACAAATCATGGCTGACACTGCATTGTGCATCTAAGAAAATACACCTTTCCCAATTTCTGGTATAAACTTTAATTTTTGGTAGTTGACAGGAAGCTTATATTGGATGTCTCACATAGGCATCCCCAGTAGTATGAAAAGGTCATGAGAAATTCGGAGAACCAAGTGCTTGAAGAAGACGGACCCATGGAACTGTGGCAGCCTTGGTCTGCAGAAGTGGGAAAGGACAAGGAAGCACTACACAGAAGAAACTGAATCACTGTGAGTGATTATCTAGCCGAGTCTCAGTAAATCTTTAGGCGTGTCAGTAAATCTTTAGGCTTTTTCTCACTGAAAGGTGTGTTTGTAAACTAGAGTAATGAATCTCAAGCTGCCAGTAGAATCATTTGGGGGGTCTTTGCTAAAGTGGACATTTGTTAAATTATTGGGTCCCCCAGTTAGAGATTCTGATCCAGTAATGTGCTTTTTAAATAAATTCCCTGGTAGATCTGATGCCAGCCAGGAGCTGACCACATCTTGAGTGGTTCCAAATTAGGCAAGTCTGATAGTCCATTTTGGTTTTCTTACTGTGAAAATAAGTATGTGTGAAAAAGCTGTAAATTAGATAGGAGCAAACTTTACTTTTTCTTAAAGTTACTGTATCATATCTTGTAATTTTCTAACCAGTCCTTTTACAATTTTGTTTTCCTTTCCTTTTGAAAATTCAGTGGGCAACTACAGTGTGTTTGCATTTGTCTTCTCAGTGTCTCTCAGTCTTGGTTGGCTCTGCATTGGAATCACCTGCCATATTTCTGGCAAGAGATTCCAATTTATTTGCGGATTTCAGTAAGCAAAGGTAAACATTCATCAGGCTGCTGCTAGAACGGGGACGGAAAGCAAAAACAGTAGAATTCTGTATTTATTACAAAAATTGAACACAGGTATTCTTTAATTTACTCATCTTCCAGCAAGAACATCTGAACTAAAAGCAGGTTTCCCACATACCTGCTCCCTTGCTGTGTTGCTAATTCTAATTTGAATTCTAGCAAAAATTCTAATATGTGGTGTGGTATCTTCTTTTCTTTTCAAGAGTGACCCAGGAATAAACTCCCGGCTGGTTTAATAACACGTGAAATGCAAGATGGGAAACTGATGATTATTTGACCAATTATAAAGATAAATCTCTAGCTTTCTCTAAGAAAGAATAAAAATAAAGTTCCATCACTCTACTGGCTGACTTTATTAACTAGTCTATACAATGGTTTGGTTTCCTGCTGACTTCTAAAAAAGGATCTCAGAAACGACTTCTCCCTGCCTTGATGTCAAAAATCCATTTTATATGGCATGCAAGCCTTTAGCCAGTAATGAAAAATCAATATAACCTCCAACTCTTTATAACTTCTACATTTTACGTACAAAGGATTTAATCAGTCACAGTAGAAATTATGGCACAGAAGTACTCTCTTCTTTCTCCATTCAGTTGACAAAATGAGATATTGCTTGTTTTCTGAAAATCGGAGTTTAACATCATCATTCTTGATCTAAAGATGATATAGTTCTGGTTAATTTTTTATGTTTATTTACCAGCATTAGGGATGTAGATCACTGAGTGGATGCAGCCTTAAATAAAATTAAATATAACTTAGTAATTTTTGAATACTGTGTATGTCCCGAACTTTGTGCTAAAGCCAATCCAAGGTGAAAAGTAATAATTTCCCTTTCTGAAAGTCTTCTTTATTATGTATTATTAGAATCTAAGACATATCCTCAAAAAATAAAAATAAAAAAAAATCAATGGATTTCCAGATATTATCTTTGCAGGTATATAATACTATTTTTTCCCCTTTTCATTGTTTGAATATAAAATGAAGACAAATAATATATTTTTCTGAATTTAGCTTTTCATATTTGATCTATGATAGTTGATCTTAACTTTGATTACCAGACAAGGGAAGAATCAATAGTGGTTAAAAAAAAAAAAAAGTATTTACATTATGCAAATAGAGAAGAGACCACAGGAGCGGTTTGAGTGAACAATAGAATAAATATTTAAACATCATCTTCTATAAATTAGTTAAACCTTTTCATGCATGTATTTAAATCACCAGCTCATCTTATGGGAAGGAAATGAAAAGGTCAGCAGAAAATAAAGTTAATTAGCTTCTCAGCAGAAGTCAAGACCTTTGGATTTCTTTCAAGATCTCTTAAGACTTATTGTCTAAGAGATGATAATGATATAGTTGTGGTATCAATTATTTAGAGCAAGTTTCCCCCCAATTTCATTATCCATTACATCTAGTAAAATTGAATCCCTTTCTGGACATTGCTCTTGTTTGGGTTGATCTTAATTGTTCCTTTCTCTGAAGGAATCCCACCTTTCTTCAGGTCTTTCCAGATCCAATGCAGATTAAGTCCCCTCTCCTATGATTTTATAGCCCCTTGGATAAAACCCCACCCTGACAAATCACACTGCCCTGTAATTACTGGTAGGTCACATCTCTGGCTCTCTCTCTATGCTATGACCTTTATTTCTCTTTCCTCCCTCAGAATCTAGCATGGGCCTTGGCACATAGTATTTGCTAAAAAGAAATTGTGGTTAACCCAGTGAATGAAGCCATGGCAATAATTTCCATGCTGCAAATTTAAAACTCTGGTGTGTAGTACCATCGAGTTTTTCTCAAGAGTTTTTCATAGTACGGGAACTAAAGACTAAGTATAAACCTGAACAGCTTCAGCTGCATGATCAATTCATCAACATTGTTTGGCCACACTTACCACTAATTGTAGAAAAAGGATTCAACAGGAAACAAAAGATTGTTTATTGTTATTAAAACAATTAAATTTAAGAAGTGTTTGGTTTAATAGTCTCCTAGAAAAAGAGTCCAGGTGGAAACATAACAAGTGGGTTTTTTTTTTCTTTTAACATTTGATTATGGGGCACTAACAATAAGGCCAAAGGTTTTATTTTGAAAGGGCTGGCTAGAGTTTTCGACTTGTGAAATGTTCATATATGTAAAACAACACAGATGTGGGACAAACATACTTTTAAATCAGATCCACGGCCTGTAAATATGGATTTGTGCTTTGCATCTAACCCAGTTTTCAAAGGTACAAGAAGGAGATCTGGATATCTTTTATTCTTTAATCCTATGGCACTTCTAATAAACTTTTGTCAAAGGTAGAGGTGTTCATTATTTATTTATTTTTTTTATTGATTTAAATTTTGTTAGTCAACATACAGTGCAATATTGGTTTCTGGAGTAGAATTCAGGGATACATCACTTACAACACCCAGTGCCCATCATAACAGGTGCCCTCCTTAATGCCCATCACCCATCTAGCCCATCCCCCACAAACCAAAGATAGAGGTGTTTAAAAGAAAGAACGAGAATGGGCAGAGTAAGGAAATGGGGAGGGGGGAAGATTTAGGTCAAACAAACTCTTTCAAAAGAAATGGGGGAAAAATTAAAAGAACAAAGATAAGGTGAATGGAAAACAAGAAAAAAAAAAAGAAGAAAAGATGGAAAGAACAATAACAAAAGAAGAGGGAAAAGGAACCAATCCCAAGGGGGGGGGAGGGATATGATTCAAAAACAAAAACAAAAACAACAGAAAAAAAAAAAAGCAAAAAACCCAGAAAACCAGAAATGACAGGGGAAAAAAGGATATATTCTCATGGAAGAGAATATAAGTTGAAAACATAAGACTATAGTTTGTATAGACTTTTTGACTACATATATGTATACACACACACACACACACACATATATATATATATAAATTAAGCCTATTATAGAGAAGAAAATTTGAGAAAATCAAAGCAAACAACCTGAGTCAAACATCAAGAAATATCTACCAAATGCTCACTGCCTGTTAAGTACCTAAACTCAAACGGCACCATCCCTATCCTATAAATCAGTGTGCTGTGCTAGGTTAATAAGGATTAGAGAGAGCTGGAAGCCAGAAAAAGGTACTCACATGCATTTTACATTTTCCTTCCCTTTTTTTAGGATAATAGTGATTTGCAGTGATGCCCCTATTCATCAAAACGCTTCCTTCCATTCTTTAGTTTATTATCTGGGTGCAGTAGAAAACCAAACAATGATTTCAGCTTATAGGTTGTTCCTTGTGAAGAATAACCTACACAGATTCTGATTTATGCTGTTTCTCTTTTTGGTAACCAGTTTAAAGAACTGAATACCACCACCGTCCTCTAGGGAAACAAGTCACACAATGCACTGCATTAAATGATTTATCGCAGCAAAATCAAAGAATTAGGCTTTCTCCTTATTGAGGTAAACAACAATTCACTGCTGTATTACCAGTTTGTGATAGGTGCTTGGGTTAATAATGTGAACTCAATTTCTCGGCCTTTATTTGACCTACATACAGATAACTTAGAAAATAATGCAAAAGAGAACACTGTATAGAATAATTTTGGTCAGTATTTCCTGGAGAGAAGGAGATCTCTATCATCTATTTTTTCAATGCTTGTGAAATTTTGATGTCAGGTACTCTGGATCTAAAAATGCTTGATCTCAATTATTATATTAATGATGTATCAAGTATTGTCCATTTTCAACATGCTCGGTGGAAATCAATAAGTTCAGCACAGTACAATTCTCCAAAGATGATCAATTTTTCAGAGAGCTGGAAATGTAAAATTGAAATTGAAGGTGTGCTGCTAAAAGTCAGCAACTATAAATGGTCTTTGAAAAGAAAGCTATTTGTCCGTCTGCCGTCCATCCATCCATCCATCCATCCATCCATCCATCCATCCATCTCTGCTTGGTTGCAAAAAAGGTCTTAAGAGATTGCACAATAAATTTTTTATGAATGTATCAGTAGTGTGACAACAGAAAACAAAAGCCAGACAGGAACAGAACCAAGGCCTGTTGGCAATAGCAGCGGGAGACAGAGGAGGTAAGAGACAACAGCATATTTACGAAAGATTGAAATATTACAGCAATGTTGCTTTACCAGTCCTTGTAATATCATAGTAAACCATCCAAAGGTGGGTCACTGTACTTTCATATCATTACAGATAGAAAATGAGGTGTGGTTCCATTTCCTGGGTGCATTCATTCAACATTTGTGTCAGCTACTATATTTTTCAATAGGGGTAACAGGGTGAAAAATTAGTCTTGTGACAATCCAAGATTAGGGATAAACTGTACAAACCTGATTCTTTTGGCTTACCCATGTTACTAACTCAATAACTGGATGACATCACCATGAAGTTTCAGGAGATTCCTATGGAAAAGTTCTAAAATAGATTACTGAAACCTCTGCTAGTTAGTATAGAGACATTATCCATTGTTGAAACTTTTATTTGCTGTGAAAATTCCTTTTAAAGTTTCTGAAAAGGCTCACTTTTGCATGTGTTTGGAATTTAGTTTGATCAGATTTTAAAATCTGAATTTAATTTTGCACAGCAGAGTAAATTATGGCCCCCTGATTTATCCAATGAAAGACCATGGGCTAATCCTTTCGGATTATGGTGAAAGAAAAGGAACACTTTAGTTAATTATAGAATGAGTTTGCATGATTTATCATCCCTAGATCTGTTATGGAAAACTTTCAAGGGATTCAATATACATGTGGTTATTTTTCTGGATGATACTGTTGTTGTTACAGCTGGACTTCACCATCTGAATCATCTTGGGCTTATGATTAGACCTCTAAGTGAAACATTATTTTGAATAAATCATCTTCCCAGAATAAAAACAAGAGTTTCGGCTCATGCTCAGTGATTAATGCAGTGGTACAGTCAAGTTTTAGTTAACGGCAGGATTTAGAAGCTGGGGAGTTGTTATGCTGATGTATTTTTCTAGCTGGTAGAGAATGCCGGTTAGCATCCAGCTAACCACTAAAGTGAATATAAGTCAGTCACATGAAGATGGTTGCCCCAATACATCTTGATCTGATTAATTAATCTGCTAAGTCACAGAATTTGACCATTTATTTTGTATTCATACCCATCAGGCCTAAATGGTGTGGGGCTGTAGAGTAAATAAAGGAAAGGATGTGAAAGACTCTAAGGTTAGTTAGACCTAATGCTTTAGCTGTTCCCAGACAAGATGCAAGATCAACATAACCACAGGCAGGTTCACAGTATGCAGAAAAGCAAGCCAGCTCTAGAAATATGAGCGGCATATTCAGTGCAGGGCAGCTACATAAGGCCAACTTTTTAAAGTGCAGACATTATATTTGATTGCTATCTATCAGATAATAATAATTTTGCTAGTTAAGTTCCCGCTACATCTGGTATTTATTGCCTCATTTAATTCTTATACCTCTCCCATGAAGTAGGTCTCCGTCTCCTATTAGGTGAGGAAACAGGGGGTAGGGCTCAGACAGGAAGGAGGGCAGAATGACTCTTAATTTCAAAGCTCAACCTTTTCCGTTTTTTTTTCCCCCTCTTCTAAATCAGTCTGCCTTCCACTACTACACTCCTATAGCCATCCACAGAAGTAATTTGGGCTCTTTGCACTAACAACAACTTTATATTTGTGTGGCAAAATTGCTTGTGAGTGACAATTTATTAGACTTTGTGGCTGCAATAGATGAGAAGGAATAAGAATGTCTGGGTTCTGGTCTTATCCTCCCACTGATTGCCTGGTGAAGCAGCGGATTTTTTTTTTTTTTTTTTTCTTACAGCATTGGAAAAAATGTCTTTCTTCATCTTCTGTGAAATCCTTAAGGGAAGGCTATTTTTTTCCCCTCTCTCTCTTTCTAAGTCTTTATGTGTTACCTACCTGTGGCAGTTAGTAAAAGTGGGCCTTTCACTGTTGAAGAAGGATAATAAATAGTCCGCTATTGTACCTGTCTCTCAGAGGTATTTTAATTGATATGTAGTTAACAAAGAATGTGGTGATGTTCCTGGAAATTGCTGTGAAATGTGAATAAAAAATGATCAACGGGACCAACAGGCACAGCTTGTCAGGCATGTTTTTAATTTGCATTTATGTAACTTTCCTATTTCTGGGCATCCGTGTGAGGACACATTTAAGAAATTAAAAGGGGAAATTTATTTTTCCAAACTGTTTGCTGACCTTCACAGCACAAAAACCAATGAACCCGAACTTCCGAGACGACAGACTGTCGGGAATTGTGAAGATGACTTGGGCAGTGCATTGTTCCGGCGGGAGGAGCTCAGGCCTTCCACTAACAAAAAAGTCTAAGTCAGCATTTACTTAGAAAATTTCTTTTAAAAGAGTTACAGAGGCAGTCCAGAAGTATCAATATTCCCTGTACAAACTCATATCTTTGTTCTGTTCTCTTGCTCTTGTGCTGTCTCTCTCTTTTTGAATTTCCTATAAAAGCTAAATTAGGTCTCAAGGGTTCTGCACCACTAAGCAAGGATCTCTTGTAGTCCATTGTGATGGAAGTAAATGTACTCAGGAGGGAGATGTACTTGAAGGAAAGGCTAAAGTATCTCCCTTCATTGAATTCCCCTATCTCCCACACAAGCTACCCACCCTGACTTCTCTAAATACTTGCCTCGAGTGCGCACGCGCACACGCACTCCAACTAGCCCTCAGCAAAACCGTGCAGTAGGTAGGATATTTATTTTAAATCAGCACAACCTTTCTGTGCTTGCCCCATCTCAACTCTGGAGAGGGTGGAAGGAGCTTTCAAGTTTACAGGCCCTCCAGGTCTCTTTGTATATACCCTATGAAAACACGTTCTTGGGAAAGGATTTGGTAAACTCATTTACCAGGATATAAGTGATATTGAGGCTAAATTTCTCAGTGGTATATACCTTATAATAGAATTCAGGAGCAATCAGACTCTTCTTGTGGTATCTGTGACCCTTACTATATAGTTCTAATGAATATAGTGTTACTGGTGTATTGTAAGACATGGGACTATGTAGAAATACACTATAATTCTAATAAAGCTGGAGACCAGGCACAGTGTCAGGGACAGGTCTATTCAATTTTAGAATCACCAAGGACATTCCAGGTCAGGATTCTGGAAGTACATGGTCCTGAGGTAGAATCCCAATGTGTGCACCTTATACCTGGTTTTGGACAGGTTACCTAATCTAAAAAAACCTCTGATCCCTCCATAACCAAAACAACAGAAAAACAATACTGGTAACAAAGTATTTTGTCCTTAAAGGCATGAATCTATGGACTTGAAAGCTGGAGGTACCTTGGAGACAATCTTATTTAGAGATGAGGAGGTCAGCCTAAGAGGAGACCTGCCTAGGATACACAGTCAATTAAGGGCAGCAAAAGGCCTCTTGATTTAAATTCCAGAATCCTTTCCACGAAATCCTCAGAAGACAGTCTGCATTTGGTAAGACAACAAATTATCATTGTGTTGGATACTGCTTGCACTTGGGTGTGAGCCACACATTCTCAAATTAAGACAGGTTGCCTCAGAGCCAGGCTCAGTTGTATGGTCTTTGGTGGCGATTTTTTTAAATGAATGTCTATAGTAGAAAGACAGGCTTTCAAGTGATTTTGAACGATCATCTTCTCATCCCAGATGTTCAACGAGTGGCGATGAGAAAGGAAATTTTAATATTGGTTGTGACACAAAGAGAAAGATGAACCAGAGCGTTTTTCCCCAGACTGCGAACCTAGCTTTGGCCTGACTAGTGTTAGGTAGGCGTCTGAAGGTCAGGCACCGAGCGAGGGCCTCTGAGACAGACAAGACAGACTAACAGTAGGATATCAGCTTGCAGCATCCTCTGGCCATAAGTGAGGAGAGGGGAGAGCACAGCTGTTAAAACCCTAGATTCGAATCGAGCTCCTCCACGTGCAATCTGGGCGACCTTGGACAAGTTACTTAACCTCTCTGTGCTTCATTTTCCTCAACTGTGTAACTAGGATAAAAAAAAAATACTACTAATTTCAAGGACCTATTCTGATGATTAACTGAAGTAATTAATATAAAGTGCTCACAACAGTGCCTAGAACATAGTAAGTGATCAATAAGAATTAACCGTGATGATGAAGAAATACAGATTCATGTCAGGGGAACATGGACCTTATAACACATTTATATTTATACAACATTAAAAATAAATTTCTTTACTTTTTTTGGACATTGAACCCTAAATAGTAAAACAATGGTTTTTGAAAATGTCCACTGTTTATAAGAATACTGGGTTAGCTTTTTTTTTTTTAATTAGAAATGTCCAGTAAGAAAATATATATATATTTTTTCTGGATTCAAAAAAGTTCATCAAATGCCTTTCAAACATTACAGCTTTTATCTATATAAAACTTTGCATTCAGAAATAGGTTCTGCCTGAGAAAGCAGGTTTTGGACTGCTAACAAGGTGCTAATATCCGCACCACAACACTGTACTTTTCTGCCAACTGACTTAGTTTGTATTTAATTAGACCATAAGATGCTGGGCTGAGTATAGTGCAAGTTACATAAGTCTCGCAATTTAGATCTCCCAATGTCAGTACCTTCCGTTACAGCAGAAAACACCACTGAAATTATCACCCTCCTGATGGGGAATCTTAAAAATGAAATGATGAATATAAGCATTTATTTGTTTTAAGATGAAATGAGGGAGAATTTGAATTTTTTTAAATTGCAGATGCATTTTGCATGGGTGTATTTGGAAGTAGACTACCATGAAATTTTTGAGGAGTTTTTCCTAATGGAAAGCATAAGTTTTAGCGGGAAGAAGAGGAAAAATTCTATTTTAGATCCTTTGTGGGATCTTTATAGGTTGTGTCTACGGTATGATAAAATAAAATACTGAGTAGCTCCTGTTTTAAAAGTGGCAAGTTTCTTCAGCCCTCCAAAAGAACAGATCAACCCTTCATAGCTATGGGGGAAAAAAAAAACCCATGATGGATATAATAATATTTAGCGAGATGGTATATGGGGAAACATTGCAATTTATATCTGGTAAATGTTGTGTCTATAAGCTTTTTGAACTGATCGTGCTAAACGAATGTACATAAATATAAGGAAAAAAAGCACCAAACTATCATAACAATTTTAAATTTCTTCTCTGTAATTGGATGCAATGTTATACTCAGTCAATGTTTTGACGTCAAGTTTACCGGGTACGTTAGGACCTGCTGGGTGACAGCGAGGATACTTACTAGGAGTTACAGGGGGGCAACTGACAGGTCCGCTAAGCCTGGTGACACTGGCGTAAGCCACGCCACGCCTCCAGACCTCCTCTTTTTTATCTAGTGACCCCTAAATTGTCAAGAGGCAAATTTTAAATGCCGAAGCAGTCAGGAGTCATATATTTCAGTTTTTTAAAAGTTCAAACACTAGGCCCCCCAACCTCAGTTCATCTTGGGACAAAAAACCTCTTAATTTGGAACTCCAGCGGCTCTCAGTTCTCACCTCGGTCTAACCAAATTTCTACTTCCCAGTGAGAACTCCCTGGGAAAATTATGCATATGTTACAGATGTTGGTCTGAGACTCTCTGAGCCTCAGCTTTCTCATCTGCAATATAGAGGTAACAGTACTTCACATTTTTTAGTGACAAAAATTTAAGGACACTCAAGGCGACTGAATAGGAAGGCACTATGCTGAGCACTTTATAATGTTAGCTCGTGTAATTTAACCCTTGCAATGACCCTATGATGCAAGTACTTTTAATCTTCATTTTACAAAAGAAACTGAGGCCCAGAGAAGTTAAGTAATTTGCCCAAGGCCACACAGTACATACAGAAAGCTGGACTGGAACCTGACTGTCTCCCTTTAATGCCTGAGATTGTAACCAGCTCCCTAAGAGGTCAAGGACCTACTGTAGCAGCTGACACATAGTCAGGGTTGAGTAAATGTTAGTTTCTTCTCTTACATTTTGATTCATGTGAAGTGGTGTACACATACAATTTCTTTCTTATAATTCTGCCCCCAAACTTTTGTCTATTCTGTCCTTCTGCTTGAGAAGTTTGTCTATGATTCCTTGCTAACAAAATTCTACATAATTTGAAGGTTTAGTTCAAGTGACTACCCATAAAATTCATCCTGATCACTGTAACACTGACTTTCTCACTAGCCTTTATCCGTTAAGGAACTCATCTAGCCTTTACCTGAACTCATTTGAACTCATCTAGCCTTACCTGTTAAAGAATCCTTTGGCAATGTGTTGTGCTCTTAGTTACAACTCACATCTGTCCTTTTGAGACCCCAGGGGTTCACTTCTCATGAAAGGTGACAACACTTTGCATTAGTTAAGAACACAGACTCAGGCAGTAAAGTAGCCAGCCTGGGCCTGAATCCCAGTTTTGTCATTTACTAGAGGTGTGACTTTGGATGAGTTACTTCGCCTTTCTGTATCTCCATTCTTTTACCTACCAAATGGACCTAATAATAGACACTATTTTATCATAATTTTGCTGTGAGGATTAACTGAGTTAACATTGTTAGGAATTAGAACTGAACATGATACGTTGTAAGTGCTATAAAATACTTATTTTTTAATAAATAAATTTTATTCTTTGGATATTTTCTGACAACTACATAATGCTTAGATCATACTAGATATGCCAAATATTTGTTCATCAGCTAATTGGTCAATTTTTGAGTTACTTTTCCTCATCCATAATTAATTTGAAGTTTCAATTACCTATTATGCATGAAGAAGGGAAAGAATTTGGAGTTGGAGATTCCAAGTTGTATGACCTCAAGTGGCTCAAAATATAGAGAGGATAAACATGTAAGAAGTTATACTTGAATATTAATTAATCACTCAATATGGGAATGTGTATAAATAATGTACTGCAGACTCATTCTATTAATTGTGGCAAAGCTGCCTGGCACCTCTTAGAAATAGGTCTCCTTGGCTAATACCTAACTCTATGAGGTTTACAATTCTTTTCTTATTCTCTTCTCTTTTTTTAAAGATGTTATTTATTTATTTGACAGAGAGAGAGAGCATGAGCAGGGGGGAGGGAGAGGGCGAAGCAGGCTCTCCACTGAGCAGGCAGCCCGACGTGGGGCTCGATCCCAGGACTCCAAGATCATGACCTGAGCCGAAGGCAGACACTTAACCCACTCAGGCGCTCCTTCTTATTCTCTTCTATAATGCATTGTATTTCAGCATATTTTTAATATAGTATGATTCTCCCAATGTTTGAATACTTTCATTTATTCAACATTTATTGGATGGGTGATGGGAATACACAAATCAAGAAGACGTGGATCCTTTCCTCAGGGACTTGACAGTCCAGCGTTGGGGTCAGCAAACTATTGCCCACCCAAATCTAGCCTGACACCTGTTTTTGTAAATAAAGTTTTATTGGAACACAGCCATTATCATTCATTTACATATGGACTATGGCTGCTTTCGTGCTACAATGTTGAGCAGTTGCTGCAGAGAACACATGGGCCATAAAGCCTAAAATATTAACTAATGGGGGCTTTATAGAAAAAGTTTGCTGACCCCTGGTCTGGTGGAATGTACTGAAGTGCCTCTTTTTTGAATAGGATATTGTTTCTACCTCAGGGTTGTTGATTCTGAGGTTGGTGGTCATCTAGAACTTCCTTTCTTTTCCTTCCTTCCTTCCTCCCTTCCTCCCTTCCTCCCTTCCTTCCTTCCTTTGTCAGAGAGGATGAGAGAGACGGAGGGAGAGAGTGCACAAGCCTGGGAGAAGCAGGCAGAGGTAGACGCTTAACGGACTGAGCCACCCAGGCTCAGAACTTCTACACAGAACTGGTACTTTAGAAACCTGAGTGAAATGAACAGTTGGTTATTGTTCAAAGCCTCTCAGAAATAACTGTGCCTTGTTATCTATGAAAAGTTAATAGAGAACAGTGTATCATTCTTGGTTCTTCTTAGAATTTGAGCCAGTTATTGCCTAAGTACTCAATCTAATGTAGTTCCTAAGCAATTAGGGTATCAGGTTAACATGGACCTGAAAAAACATGGTGGACCATCGTGGAAAAGGAATCATGGGTCCTGGTGCATTCCCTTCAACTAGAGCTTTTGTAAAAACACACTGTATGGTACACACTATCCAACTGTGAAGGATGCAATTTCTGGGGCATTTTAGATTTTATATTTTTAAATAAAAATTATGAATTTCTCCTTAAATATATTAATGAAATCTAAATCTCAAAATGTTTTGGTATCCATAGCATGCACTTGAAAAGAAAATGCATAAATAAGCTCTTCTCTAACAGGAATTTTATAACATATATTTTTCTCCTTAAGTTTGTACTTCCATTTCACCTCCCCCCTCCAGAATTTTATTCTGATGGCAACATTTTCATGTTTGAAGAGCTTTTTAAATCACAGGGTTATAGTTCTAAGAAAGAAAAATATGTTTATAGATTTAAATTTAGCATCCCTCCCCCCACAAAATGCCCCTGTCTTGGACATGGGTTCTGAGTGGTAACATTTCCTCTGGATTGATTTATTGCTACTGTTATCACTATGAGACAATGGATACAAATTACACAAAGATATAACAAATTTTATATTTATTAAACATAAAAATAAATATTTAAAGAAAATTCATCTCTTAATAAGCCAAATGGGGCTTTTTTTTCTTCCACTTAATTCTGGTACCTGTGCTTGTCTATTACTTACTACCAGAATGTAATAGGGCTTAGCATCACTTCTCTTCCTATTTTTGTTTTTAGAAATGTTGTGTTGAAAAATGTATTCACATAAATATGTAGATAGAAGTGAAACTAATTTTGCCATAGCAATTTAGCTCACTTCTTTAAATTCCTTCTGAAACATATACCTTAAATCACACAGTATTCTATCATCAAAAACTATTTTTAATGATCTAAAATAACTGGTAATTTGGTTCGATCTTCCTCCAATTTTGTTGAAAGTAAAGAAGTGGAAACTACCTGACTTGTCAAAGGATGTTTTGCCCCTTCATTAGAATCATTCACCTTCTCGGCATCCAAATCAGTACTTCAAGTTGTCTCTTTCTTTTAGGGCAGTGGCAATTTTTCCATCTTGGGAACCACAGATAATACAAAATACAATCTGAAATGAATGAGAGTTTTGGTCTCTTGTGGAGTGGAAGTGGGGTTATTGTGTAAGGGGAAGTGGGAAAGAAGGGCCAGCTTTCTCAGAGAATACATATGAAAACTGAGGACCTGGAAAGCCATGCTTTTTAGAAAGCCTTCATGTACATCCACCCAGGGCAGGGTTTCTCAATCTCAGTGCTATGGACATTTGTGACAGAATAATTCTTTGTTTTGGGAGCTATCCTGTACATTATAGAATGTTCATTGACATCCCTGACCTTTATTGACTGAATGCCAGTAGCATCTCCCCAGTTGTGACAATCTCCAGACATTGCCTAATATCTCCCAGGAGGTGAAACCACTGTCTGTTTCGAACCACGGCCCTAGAAGTTTAAGTACCTGTGAAAGAAGACTACTTTAGCAGTGAACATCATACTGGAATCCTGCCCTACTGGGTACCAATGAGTTTCAAATAGGATCAAGGGCAAATTGGGATTCCTTATCTACCTCAGAGCATACAAATATTTACAAATTTCCCACAACCTCACCAACAGGAATCACTTAATCCTCTAGCTGCTTATATTTTGAGACTTGAGTGTGTCTGTGTTGGTGTTCTTTAACGTCTCCAAGAATTGTAAAACCCCACAGTATTATCAGGAAATACACATGGACTAGTTTAGTGGAGGTAAAATGAAGGCAAGTCGATTAATGTTTCTATATGAGTATCCTAATCTTTCCTCCAATATTTGAAATAACATATATCTCAAATTAATATGAGCCTTCAGAGACAAAAAGGGCAATATTCACTCACTCTTTAGAGGGATTTAGAGGTGCGGCGAGGGGCAAGGGAGAGCGAGAGAGAGAATCTTAAGTATGCTCCACACCCCAGCACGGAGCCTAACGTGGGGCTCAATTTCACAACCCTGGATTCATGACCTGAGCCAAAATCAAGAGTTGGAGGCTTAACTGGCTGAGCCACCCAGGCGCCCCAACTCACTTTTTTTTTTTTTAATTTTTAAAGAGATTTATTTATTTATTTATTTGACAGAGAGAGCGAGAGAGACAGAGAGAGAGAGAGAGAGCGCACAAGCAAGGGGAGCAGCAGGCAGAGGGAGAAGCAGGCTTCCTGCCAAGCAAGGAGCCTGACGCGGGGCTCAATCCCAGGACCTTGGGATCTTGACCTGAGCCGGAGGCAGACGCTTAACCGACTGAGCCACCCAGGCGCCCCCCAATCCACTCTTAATAAGAACTTTGATAGAACCCTTCATTTCTCAATGATGGAGAAAGCTTTTTTAACTGCATATTATTATTATTTACATTATTGCTATTTCCAGTACTTTTCGTGAATTATAGCATATGGCTTTCAAGACTAGACTCTTAAGCTCTTCAGAGCATGGGAGTGAATCCTATCACCCCTGTATCTTCAACACTTAGGATAGTGCCTGATGCAGAACAGGTCCTTGATAAATATTTGGTTACGGTCGAGTGACTAGTTGTGCAAATATCAAATAAGTCTTAATGAGCCATTAAGTTTTCACCTTACCCCTATTATCATGCTAGCTGACCTCAGGCAAATGGAGGAACTAAAACACAATGAGTCATAGATAAAGTACAGCCTTACTTCCAGTGCAAAAGAAACTGAGCATTCACGTTGACACTTAGGACTAATCTACAAAGAATATGTGGGAAATTTTGAATGTACAGAAAAGGCAATGACAAAATAATTATCTGGTATCTTAATATCTAGAGGTGACTTTTAAGATTTTTGTATGTTTTTGACAGTTTCTTTTTTATGCATTTTATATAACTTAGATCACATCATATATACCATTTTTCATTTCAACTTTTTTTTTTTTTTAAATTATGAATCCCTAGGTTTAGTGAGGTCGGGAGTGATGTCGTTCTTGCTCACCATTTTATTCTTAGAACCTAAAACACATTGCCAGGTATGTATAAATACTTAACACTAGTTAAGTGTATTGAACATACGGTAAATACATACTAGTATAACAGTGAATATATACTATGAAGTGTGCTTTAAAAAGCATTACAATTTTTCCCTATATTACTGAAAATACCATGATGAGAGTACAATAAGTCTTTAGGCCCAAGTCTTTTGGTATATAGTCTTGTTGATACTTGACTTCCTTTGGAAAGATTCCTAGAAGGTGAATTACTAGGCCAAAGAGTATGATCATTTTTAAGGTTTTAGGCTCAATGGCTGTACTAATGTAATGCCTACGATAGAATATGAGGGTGTCCAGGTCATCATACCCTACTGTAATTGGACAGGTGAAGATGCCATTCATAATGTTTTAATTTTTTTAACAAGTGAGGCTGAGCTCTTTCTCACCAAATGTTTATTAGCCGTTCACATTTCCTCTTTTTTGGAAAACAGTTTATGTTTTTGATTGGGGACAATCAAATTTAAGGCATTGAAGTCATATTCTCAAAGTGTTAAAAAGGACTCTGTTTATATTTGGAGGTTTCCTCTGGCCCAGCTACCCGAGGCGTGTTCCCACTTGTACCCGTCCTGCGTGTCGCGTGCGAATGCTGCGTAGGTCATCCAGGGCGTGTCTGCAGAAGCTCACTGAAAACTACAGAGCACTAGACATGGGCCGGAGATTATTATAAATTTTACCTGCTCTCACATTTGTAAAGAGATGACACTGCATCTGTCAGTTCCTCTCAGGTTTACGTAGTTCCTTTTTTAAAGGTTTTCAAAATTTTCCTTAGGAGCAGCTACAGTACAAAGACTGACAGAATTAATGAGCATGAGGAAATAGATCCCTCTTTCTAAAAGACAGAAGAAGCAAAGCAGGTTATTTTACATGAGGTAAAACAGAGAATCACCTGAGATAAGCCTACCATTTTTCCCAATATGATATTATTAAACACACTAGGTACTAAATATAAGATGAAGACAACGCGATGAGGATTCTGGCGCAATCCATTTTCTTGCTAATGGTAGCTGTAGTCAGATTTAGTCTAGTGTGGGAGTCAGGACCATTTTGTAATAAGATCAATTCGAGTCCTGGAGAATAAACAACAGGGTAGGGACGGCGTTTCGAGCTATGTGTTATGGCACAGCTTGCTGAAGAGGCCTGAAAAATCAATAATAGTGGACTAATAATTGTGCTTTTAAAGAAATATGAATGGAATTCACTTGAAAGCATAAAAATTAACCATACGGTAGCTTGATGTAAGGAATATTACGTTTCAGTCAAAATGCAAAACACATTATATTGCAGTATTGTTAAGGCAGAACAGAACTCTGTATTTATTTAGAATTAATGCCAAATTTAATTTTTTTTCTTTATGTCTGGGCATAATTAGACACGGCTTCTTCTTAGGTTGTCAAGGTTCTTTCCTTAAGAAGATATTTTATGCTTGTACAAGACATATTATTGGACAGGATGATAACAGGCCTTTGATACAAATGATGTGTTGACTAGACTTTCAATCCTGGTTAACCACAAAATTAATTAAACTCAGGTGGGTAAACGGTGGTATGCTTGGCTATTCAACCCATTCCTTTGCTTGAAATGCTTATGGCCAAAGACACATAACCCTCCTCTTGACAAATAAACACCGTAAGAGAAAACTGACAAGCTGAGGGACAAATGAGTAGATTAACATTATAAACTGTAACGTAAGTGCATGTTGGTTACTGAATGAAGGGGAATTTCATATTTAAAAATCAACAGTCTTTATCACTACCTCCCGTAAAATTGTTTCCTTCTTTGAAGTAGATGCAGATAAGGTTAGGATCTTAGTGGAGGAAAAGTCTGTAAATACACAATTTTACTCAAAATTTGAAATCTCCGTGAAAGAACTTATTTGGGTTTATGAAATTAAATTTTATGAGAAAAATTTACTCTATATATTTTGAATTTGTTATGATTTTTACTGGATAGTTTCTATTCAGAATCTGTAGATATGTCCATAATACTTACTTTAATTTTTCCTGAGATCGGTAAATGTCATTATCATTATTTTAGGAGTAAAAACAGTGAAGAAGTATTGTTTGCCCAAGGAGATCTTGGGATTGAGTAAAAAACAATTTTGCTTTACTATTAGCTATTCTTTAAACAGCCAAAACACTCATGAGAGCTTTGGTAAAGAGTTTTATCTTGAGGACCAAAGCTGGTCAAACGTCTGCACCTAGCAAGTATAATTCAGTAATTGATTAGTCTGTTCTGTAATTGATGTCTGCTATGGGTAGCCGGGGCAAAAAAAATAGTACAGCTTAAGAAAGAAAACACAGAGTAACGAAAATAGAACTGGACTCACAGTCAGAAGCCCTCGATTAAAATCAAGTTCTAGTCAAACAGAGAAAGACATGTATCATATGACCTCACTGATATGAGGAATTCTTAATCTCAGGAAACAAACTGAGGGTTGCTGGAGTGGGGGGTGGGGTGGGAGGGATGGGGTGACTGGGTGATGGACATTGGGGAGGGTATGTGCTCTGGTGAGCGCTGTGAATTGTGCAAGACTGTTGAATCTCAGATCTGTACCTCTGAAACAAGCAATATATGTTAAGAAAGAAAAAAAGAAGAAGAAGAATGTAGCAGGAGGGGAAGAATGAAGGGCGGGAAATCGGAGGGGGAGAAGAACCATGAGAGACGATGGACTCTGAAAAACAAACTGAGGGTTCTAGAGGGGAGGGGGGTGGGAGGATGGGTTAGCCTGGTGATGGGTATTGAGGAGGGCACGTTCTGCATGGAGCACTGGGTGTTATGCACAAACAATGAATCATGGAACACTATATCTAAAACTAATGATGTAATGTATGGGGATTAACATAACAATAAAAAAATTTAAAAAAAATCAAGTTCTAGTTTCAACCTCTTTAACAAATAATTATGGACAAGTCATCTATTTTTCTCATTTAGGAAAAAAGGATGTAATCAACATTGGAGACCCGAGAAATTCAAATGAAACAAAAATTATCTAAGGAATTTTATTAGAAAAACCATTTTTCTTGAGACTGTCATCTTAGAGGACATCACCTATTATATATTGTAAGTACTCAGTAATCAAGATTTGTTGAATCAATCACATTTAAGCAAGATCCACTGTTAGGGGTCAGCTACAACTTTGTCATGTGTTTTCTTTTACTTTTTGGTCATTGTACTATGATGAAAGAAAGTCTGTTTGACCTGAATCAACACTCACAACAACCACGTTAGATAACCTTTCAAAAGTCATTAATGAAATTGCAGTGGAAAGAAATTCAGAATCAATTTATTTCATTACAAAAGAACACTTTCTACAACAAATAAAATAAATTCTAACTAACTGGCATGCGTGGCAGCCAGAACTGACCCTCAGTAATATTAGTAAACAAAAGGAAATAAAACAAAAGCACAACTGGAAAGGTGTTAATGCTTCCCTTTTAGCATGCTTATCATTGATATTTCTGAGCTGTCTTTGGAAAGACTCCTTTCCTTTGTTTCCTTTGGTACATAACTTTTTTTTTTTTTCCTAATCTCAAGAATGAAAATATATGTGTAAGGGTGGAAGTGCTTAGAATTAAGCCTTTTGAAAGGTAGTTAGAATTTAAAAGAAAAAAAAGAATATTAGACTGTTCTAAACTTAATTTTAGAGCAAACTGACAAATAGGTTAGGATCCGAAAAATTTCAAAATGAATTTATCTAAACTATTTTGTAAAAAAACAGATTACTGCCAAGAAGCACTGCACCTTAATGATACGATGTGTTTTTCCTGAACAAATGTTCCTCTATTTAAGCAGACTGTGTGGCATTTGTTCATATTCAATAACTGTGGAAATTTGGAACAAGGTTTCTTCTTCTTCTTTTTTTTTTTTTTTTAGGAAAAAGTGTTTAATTCCTTTGCTATGTGCCAGGCACAACTTATGTATGAGTTAATAGGAAATGTTCTGTGTAATAATTTTATTATTTGACCTGACAATAATAATGAGAGCCAATTATTCATTAGCAACTCAACATGTCTAAGTTGTTTCAACTTGTGTGTTATTGTTTGACGCTGGGATCTGGAAGCCAACAGCTGCTGGATGGTAAAATATGACTTGCATGTTCACGGCAGCTCAAGTGATACACTGAAATTTTTACTTGGGAAATTTAGAATAGGGGTCTAATTCATTGCTAATGCAGTATTATGAAATGAATATGACGTACTTTTATGACCCATGTCTTGGGCAGGTGAAATTAAACATATTTCAAACGTAGCTCAATAAATAACTAGTTACAATTATTTTCATTATACTATTTAGGCAAATAAAAATAGTACTACTGTCTGAATTTCCTAGTCTCAGAATTAATTACAGGCAACAACACATTCTGATCCTATTTAACAAGATGGTCTTTAAATAGTCTTTTTAATGGAAAGATTAAAATAGAGGTTTAATGTTTACTAAGTACTGGGCATTTTCATAACAGCCAGAGTGAAAAATCTAGACTCATATTACATATGTCACTTCAAGTAAAACCACTGTTCTCCACAAAGATTCAGTCTCCATTCACCACCCAGAAAGCACACTGGCCCACGCGTAACATGAAATGGATCTACGTGTCCATTGTCCTACAACATAGCAGTACCTTGATGGCTCAGTAAAGAGGTGAGGGAGGGGGTGTCCAGAAAAAGGTACCTTATTAATAACTCTTCAATCAAAGCTTCTAAATGTTAGAGGGGTCTTTGTGTGCCCTCTCTTCCAATCTCTCACCTTTTTTAGAAAAGCCCCAAGAAATGGGGTCATTAAGCCACTTCTTGAATTCTTCGAGGCCCAAGAAATAAACAGATCGAGTACAATAGCCATTATATTATCAGGAAGTGTGACAATGGAAGAGCACCATTCCTTAGTCTGATAAATTCCAATTAATAAGCAGCATTTTAAGAAACACATCTATTGTTCAAGGCTGAAAATGTATGACTCTGTCTTGCTAACCATGCAGACATTTAAAGGTGAGGTTCACGCGAATGTGGTGGGTTAGGACCAAGAGTGGCAATTTGGCTGCCTGGAAGTCTCAGCAGTGAAATTCACTTTGTGAATTCTCCCCAACCCAGGGTCTGGGTTTCAGCTTCGTAGGCTCAGAAACTTGATCTCACCAGTGTTTCAGAGTGGATTAGATCTTTGTATGAGAATTCAGGTGAAGTAAGCTCACAGGAGCTAATGTATAAGACCAGAACGCCAAATAATCACTTCCAAATGAAGAGCCTGATGATGAATGGCTATGGATACGTGTCTCAGTGTGATCAGTGATTTACCTATAGATAGCACTGGGCAGGGTGCGGCTGATCCTTGCTTTATACTCTCACATTTTTCTTACTATCTAGGAGGCCAGGAATTTTCCTTCTTTAAATATGCTTAAGAGAAAGAAAAGCTCAAAAATCAGCAAGACGATGATGTGTTGATTTTATCATTTAATTTTCAGAGTTCAATCTTATATCCAAGTTCTTGGAATGGAAGAATTTGAGGAACATCACTATGGCCCTTGGATATTGCTGACATACCCTATTACTTCAGTAGATTTTATTCTCTCTGATATCCAGCAATCTAAGGAATTTTCTAGAGCAGATATCGCTACTTTCCAGTATAACCTTGAATGTTAAAAAAAAAAAAATGACACTCAGTATGTATCAGCCATTTTCTTATTTTACAAAAATAAGAATTTCTCTTATAAAAACAAATGTATCAGGACACTCTAAGGTGTTTTTCTCTGTTCCCCCCCGTGCTTATTTATTTATTTATTATTTTTTTTACAAACTATACTCAAAAAATATGTTTCCTTTAGTGTAAGGAGACTTTTTTTTCCTGTAATTTAAAATTACCTTAGAGGTTTCTTTCTTTCTTTCTTTCTCTCTTTCTCTTTCTTTCTTTCTTTCTTTTTCTTTCTTTCTTTCTTTCTTTCTTTTTCTTTCTTTCTTTCTCTTTCTTTCTTTTTCTTTTTCTCTTTCTTTCTTTCTTTCTAACATTTTATTTATTTATTTGAGAGAAAGAGCATGAGAAAGGGCAGAGAGCACAAGCGGGGGTGCAGACTCCCCTCTGAGCAGGGAGCCCGATGCAGGGCTAGATCCCAGGACCCAAGATCATGATGTGAGCCTAAGGCAGATGCTTAACCAACTGAGCCACCCAGGTGCCCCTCGAGGTTTCTTTTTGTCATTTAAAATTTTCTTTCTGTAATTTCTTTTCTTTTTGTTATTTAAAATTTTCCTTTTGTAATTTAGAATTACCTTAGAGGTTTCTTCAAATTGTCACTTGAAAATCATTTTACTAGTAAAAGTTTTATATGAAAACAATACTACTACTTGTTCTACATCAGGATATGCTCTTTTCAGGAGTTCTACTTTGATGAACTAAATTTCACATAGTACCAACTGAAAAGACAACTGGGTAATACAACAAACAATGATTTAATAAACTTCATTTATGATGAGCAAATTAACCAAAGTTGGACTTCTGCTCATCTTTAGGGCCCATCGAAAATATCCCTTCTCCTGGGAGAGCTGTTCTGATTATGTTCCCACTGCATTCTGTTCTGCTCTTGCTTTGACCATAGCTTTGACTCATCCCTTGTTTACCAACTTGGGCATTTTTTTTTTTTAAAGATTTTATTTATTTATTTGAGAGAGAGAGCACGAGAGGGGGAGGGTCAGAGGGAGAAGCAGACTCCCCGCTGAGCAGGGAGCCCGACGCCGGACTTGATCCGGGACTCCAGGATCCTGACCTGAGCTGAAGGCAGTCGCTTAACCAACTGAGCCACCCAGACGCCCCCAACTTGGGCATTCTTAAGGCTCAGTTCTGTGCACTGCTTTGAGTAGATGCTCAATAAATCCTGAATAAATAAATGTTAATCACTTACATTTCTATTTGTGTGTGTGTATATATATATATATATATATATACATATACATATATATATTAGTCTGTAAAAGATGAAATCTTAGAGCCTATCCTTTTTAAAATTAAAATTGAAAATTGAAACTGAAAATCTTATTCTTGAGAGTACATCTTACTTTGTTCTCCGAGAAATGAGTTGATCCATGAGTTTGACAAAGTTTTTAGAATGGGGGAGAATCAAACTTAGTTGGTTCCAAATAAGGAAAGAAATTTGTATTTGAAAGTGGTATTTAAAAAATAGAAGATTAAAATAAAATATTTTATAATTTTGTTTGTGGCCAGTAATACTTATTATTCCATGCCAAATAAGGACTATAAATGTCAAGGCCTTTTAAAAAAGCTTTTGCTGTTTCCTCTTTAAGGAAGATTTTGTGTCCAAATTCAGAGAATACCTTTTGCAGTTCTGATTAAATATGAAAATATTGTATATCTGCTGTTGTCACATGATCACAGCATAATTCTAATGAAATTCAGGTAATGAATTTAACAGTCTTTAAAGAAGGGTGCTTTACTGAACAGTCATAAGAACATTTTTAAAAATATAATTTAAATTGACTTGTAATATTCATTGGAAAAAAAGCTTTACTATGAGATAAAATCTATGTAACGGTTTTCTTTAAGCAACCCAAATCCTTCATATACCCTACGGTACCAGGATATTGGGCTCACATGAGTACAAAGTGATAACTAGTAACAAAAAACATAATTCAGTAAACAATCAGATTAATTTTCCCTTTCTTTGCTGATGTCTATAATTCCTCTGAATTAGAGAAATATAACCCAGGACCACATGATATGATAACTAATCACACACAAAAATGACATCAACAAATACTCTTTTTAGCAAAGTAATTTACAAAGTCATCATACCCAGCCAGTTAATAAAATATTGTGATGCAGAGGTGAGCATGCTTAAGTCAAAACAAATTACCTTTGCTCTTTCATAAGGGCATGTTTCTGGACAAGTTTTTAGCCTCATGTTTTGGAAAAGGGTGACATGTTCATTTTGGCCTTTGTAAGAACCTGCCTAAGCCAAGAACATCCCAATTTAATTTTTAAAACAAAACTTTTCATATAATTATAATAATTATTACAAAGTTATAGTCTGTTTCGATTATTTAAGAAATAAACACTAATCAAGAAAAAAGCATGTCATATTAAGTATAAAATAGTATACCTTCTAAGTGTTATTTTTAAATGTTTTCAATGCTTACTATGAGAAGTATTAAGCAACGTAGGTAAAATGTATATATTGAGTAACATTTTTGACTCCTCAGATAAGCATGACTAGAATTGCACTTATTAAGGGGAAAATAAATCTAGGACTTGAAATATTGATGGCCACAGGGATATATTTTAAAGGTGAACAGAGCAAGCCAAAATTCTAAGTGGCTTGAAATGCATAATAATTTTGTGACACTATGATCACACTATTTCTTTTCATAAGAATCCACCCCCTCAATGCCATTAGTTAGCCACATGGTTATTATATTTAGCTTGATTCACTATAAATGCCGTTATAACACCTGTGGTTTCCCTCATTAAGAATTGAATGGATGGGGTCAGGGGTTGAAAGGGCAGCATATGCGCTATGAAAGAACTAGTTAACATAGCCTATTATATTGGTGCACTGGTAAATCTCATTTCTATTCATCAGATGATTAGTTCAATCAATATTTATTCCTCTATGCTCCCTTTGTCTTGTGCTACAAAGGAGGCATCCTTCAATTCATGGCATAAGCCTTGTTATCTATGAATTTGTAGCTTAATTTGAGAGGGAATATTTTATTTATTTGGCAGTCCTGAATTCTTTGATTCCTTTTCTCTCTAATTATCATTAGGTAGTATAATGGAGTTTTGTGTAGATTATTTATAAATACATGCTATTAACAGTTTCTTTTTATGCGACTCAAGTGCCACATGTATTCATTTCTTCCTTTTGAATGCTCTGGAAAGTTACGTCTGTTTCTCTAAATATGTTTGAATTTGGAAGTCTGGATTGTGAAAGCAAAGATAAGAATGATTTTCTCTCTCAAATATTCATTCTTCTTGTCTGAGTGGGTGGTTATAGGCACATACATATACATATTGTGTATCAGTGTGTATCAACAGACGCCTCCAAAGACTGCTATTATCTGCTAGGGATTCTGTTAAGTCAGAGATTCTATTCAAAGTAAGATAAATATTTGCAAGAAGCTGTAATTGGAAGATGATTACAAAATTACAGGAATAATACTTTATGTGTAGAGTGCTCATTTTATCAAAGGTCGTTACTCATTACATTACAAAAGACTTATTTCATTTGTCTACTTAATTTCTATCCCTTAGATGAGAATGGATGGAATAGTAAAACCACACTGAGAATAAATATCAATTATTAAGCACAGTGTCCACTCCTTGTATTTACTTTTCTGTATAATTTAACATCACAATAAAATGTTTCATTAATGTCAATTACATTAAATTAATGGCAATATAATTTAAAACTTTCAATGCCTTTATAGAATAAATACAAAAATGATTTAGTCTTAAGAAATTCTTATATACTATGTATATGTATATACTAAGTCACCTCAATCACTAATGACTTTTGCATTAATAACATACATGCTCATCACCTTTGATTTGTTACAATCTGTTCAGAATTTGATGGTTTTAACTTTGGAATTAATTCTCCTATTTCCTCATATAATTATCTGCAAGGCTTAGATTTCACCCATGTACAGTAACAATGATGTTATTGTTCACAATTTAGAACTTCACTTTATTTACAAATTTGCAGAACACCAGCAGACCTATGTAGAATTTTTTTAACTTGATAATTTACTAGAATAATTTTAAACTCTGTATTAATTGAGTGTTATACTATGTCCTTCAAATTAGAGTTATATTATTCATTGCAATGAAAAAAATCTAGTTAATGTGTTGTGATTCACACTTCTATTTTTCAGGACTATTGTACTAAAGGGTATAAAAACTAAAATGGCCACATTACATTTCTAAAAGGTGGATACAAGTTTGTAAAATTTGTTATAATAGCTGAAAAAAAAGTTTTGTTTTTTTTACCTAGAAAAACTTGAAGCACATTAAAATCCTGGTGCCAATTCTATATATGCTATTTTTAGGGAAAACGTAGGTATTATGACACAGTTCCAATGTCATTTTCATGAAGACCAACCCTAACAGTTAATATTTTCTTGGTGCTGTTAAGTCCTTGTTGTGGTAAAATTAGGTTTCATGATTCTGTAACATTTAAATTTGAAATAAAGTGTATTCTCATTACATTTACACCAGAACAATCACTTTTAAGGCTGCTAATAGTTTAGTATTTAACAAATGGTTACCAAAATAAGTAAATGTTAGCATTCATATTTGATGAAGAGTATAAAATAAACATGTTATTTACGTTAAAGCAAAGCTTCACATACACCACTTTAATAATGATACAAGAAAAGATCTTTCAAGGGTTTTCTAAACAGGATAGCAAAAGCAAAATCCAGGACTTCTAAGTTTTACATGAATTCTACCAAAGGAGTTTTAATCTTGTATCCTTCATGTTTGTGAGTCTTGCTGTTCAGAATTTCTCCCTTTATATTTCCATCCTGGTTTCCCAGTTCCTGATTATCTGAACATCTAGAAAAGTAAAAAGCCTTGGTGCTACTAATACATATCCCAAAAACTGAGGATATCAAACACTTCTGGGTCATAATACTTGTTGTAAATTCACTCAGGATGATGGGGATGGGGGGGAGGAGAGAGTCCCAGGATGTAACCACCTAAGAAAATATTTTATTTTTTCCCAACAATACTTGAAACAGACCTTTAGAATTTTTCTTTAAACTGTTTAAACATTCACTTTTCTTGGAATCCATTAAGACAGCTTACTGGATTACTTAATGAACAATTATTAATGGACTATTGACAGAGATGTCCTTCCAGCAATGTTTTTTTTTTTTCTTTTTTTAATTTTGGAATGTGGAATCTTGGTTAGAAATATTTAATTGGGATTTGTGGAAGAAATTAAGATAGGAATTCTGGTTAGAAATATTTAATTAGGATTTGTGGAAGAAATTAAGATAGAGAATTTGTTTAGGAAATCTAAAGGCCTGGCCAGCAGTACATTCAGAGCTCCAGACTTCCAAAGGGCTACCATACCCCTGAGAGCAAGCTGCTGCTTTTCTAAAGTTAGCAGTTAATAAAAATTAACTACCTGAAAATAATAGATGAAAACTGGGCTTTAGAAAAGCCAAGCCCCATCCTTGTTTACAGCAAGCATAAAACCAGATTTCTAATCCGTAGGAGCCACAATCACCTATTGATTGCGACGACATCTGTGCCCCTGTTTTGGGAAGCAGGGTTTCTGCGGAGGCAGGGCTGAAAAATCCGACCATTTCCGTGAGCCTGTGTAATCAACAGCTGACAGACCTCTCAGGAAGGAGTCTTGAAACCCGCACCTGGGCTCACTCATTTCTCACCTATGGACGGACCCAATTAAAAGTCCTCCCTTCTGTCTTCAGAAGTTATTCGTTTCAAAAATGCAATCTGTGAAGTAGCATCACTAGAACTCATGTGGTACCCTCTAGCAGACAAAGGGTGAAATGCTTTGTGCGCCACCAAAGACAACCTCCTTCGCCCCAGGCCAGCCCAGAGTAAGCCACCGAGCTCCGAACGAATCAGTTCAGCAGTGGGCACATAATGACCTCAAAGATCAGAGCCTCTTAACTCCTTTCTTACCCCAGAGCTTCCCTCAGGATAAAGTCTCTTAACTATCGTAGACCTGTCTGCTGGGGGCTGGAGGAGGTGGAGGGTGGGTTAGCCGGATTGCTCCCGAGGGCGACCCCTTAATCCTGGACCAAGTTTACGTCGCACAAAGCTCCTGACTAAGGATAGTTGCCAAACCGTGAAGCCAAGGCCAAGGCATTGACAGGGACCACCTGGGGATGGGGAGTGTGTGTGTATGTGTGTGTGTGTGTGTGTGTGTGCGCTGGGGGGGGGGTGTATGGGAGAAATAGAGTGGATACACTGTAAAGCCGAGTTCAGAAACCATCCCCTCCCCCTGATGCAGGCTGATTAGTAGCCGAGGCACAAGAGAAAGCTGATTC
Organism: Phoca vitulina; assembly: GCF_004348235.1. Lineage (NCBI taxonomy): Eukaryota > Metazoa > Chordata > Mammalia > Carnivora > Phocidae > Phoca > Phoca vitulina. The sequence continues at coordinate 14,256,395 of NW_022589740.1, read as the reverse complement.
GTTTCCGCTCTCACTTCTCAAGTTCACACTCAAGTTCAACCCCTGACTCCCACAAGAGGTCTGAGCAACCGGGACCTCTTCTCAACCTATCCTTAAGGAACAACCCCTGATGCTGCGGGAGGGTAGAGCCTGTAGGAAATGCGTAGGGAGGGCAGAGGAGAGACAGTAAGGGGTCAGGAAAAGAGAGCCTGGGAGGTAGAGGAAAGGTCTCTGCCACCTGGTAAGCTTGTTTTTTCTCCAGCGGGAGGCCCCGGGCCCCCGGAGAGCCGTTTTAAGTTAGGACTTGTAAACTCTTCTGGGCAGCCTGGCTGGGGTGACGCCTTCTGGAAACCGGGTGTGGGTTTTCGACTGGTTTCTAAAGGTGAGCACTACGCGAGCTCCTGGCTTTCAACCCTTCAGGCTGTTAGAGTCCCCGAACGAAGCAAGCGCAGTGGCGAACCCGGACTGTCTCGGCATATTGCTCCTTCAGGAGCAGCGCGATCAAGCTACAACCCACTCCTGCCCCACACTGCTCCGTTTTCTTCAATTTAAGGGGAGAGTGAGCGGCTTTTACGCCGCACATCCTAGTGCCGGGTCGGAGCGAAGGTGACGCGTGCTTTCGGACCTTCAGAACATAACCTAGCCAACCGAGGAATGTTGGAAGGGGAGAAGTAAGGGAAGGGCGAACTGGCAGCCCCTGGCCAGAGTAGGCGAAACTGAAAGGAGAGCGGATGGTGGTGAGATGGGGCAGAAAAAGAAAAACAAAGACGGGGGCATCTTTCACTTAAGGTTCTATACTCGCCAATTGCCCAAGTACAGTTTTCTGAAAGAATTTGGACAGTGGAGCCTGTGACCAAACCCCCAACTGGGACACTCAACTGGAACCAGTTCGCATGACGGGAGCTCCCACTTCCAGGGCACGGGTCAATCATCCCACGAAGATGTCCTTGTCCCTGATCTTCAGCTATCTCCCTCCCACTCACTTCCCTGGACAACCTCTCTGTTCTTCCTCCTTCCCTTTCCTGCCACGTCCCAGAACCCAGCCGGCTAACCCAATCCCTGCCCTAGGGTCCAAGTTCCAGGGTCCACAGTGTGCGGAGCAGGGAGAGCATGCCCGCTGCCCCCTGGGGGCCCCCCTAGAGAGGTAAGTGTTGGGGGAGAGAGTGGGAGGTGTACACTGCCCGGTGGAAGGCGCGGAGTGTTTGCAGCCCCACCTTCCCAAGTTCTACCTGCCTAGTCCACCTGTCGCCGGTCAGGGATGTAGGGAGGTCCGGGGTTAGCCACCTTCAACTTTATTTTGCCAGGACCAGGAGGGCATGCGAAGGGTAGAGGAGAGTCCCACAAAGAACTGCGGAGTGGCCAGGAAGAAAAACGGGGTGAGGCAGGTGCCCAGTGACCTGCACATATCCCCATGGCACGCTGGCACCCGGCCCGCTCTCCAAGAAAAGAGTGAAGTTGTGGCCAAGCAGAAAGTGGGGGAGAGAGGGTCCGAGCACAGCGCGCAGGAAACCTGAAGGTCCCAGCACTGCAGGGGAAGAGACCGACAAAGTGACTCCCTAAACCCGGCCAGGCCATCCACTGGGGCAGCCCAGAGGGTACCCAGGGGAAGTATCTCTCCCCTGTCCCTGGTGCGCCGCTCCACAGCTGCCAGCTTGCTCCAGGGACCTGCCACCGCTGTCGCCGCTGGGGGTCTTGGCTCAAGGGCTCACCCAGCACGCCTCCCGCAGCAGCCCTTTGATAAAAGAGCCTTCTCTGCCGTGGGTAGCGCGGGCTCTCCTATCCTCTGGAACTTTCTCCGCGCAACTTTTTTGGGGCGGCGCTCGTCCCTGGACCGTACGGGCTCCAGCACGCGGACCTGGCCAGGGCGTAGCGCCGGCGCAAGGGACCCACGCAGGGGACGATCCCAGTCCAGTCCCGCGACACCGCCCCTCTGCCTACCACTCCCACGAAGGGACGTATTAGCGGGCCGGGACGCTGGTGGGCCTAGTAACCTGGAGTATGTGTGCCCGCTCGCTCGCGCCCCGCCGCCTGCCCGTGCGCCCAGCGCACCCAACCCGGGCAGGCCACCACTGCGCGCCGGGTGCTTCCAGCCGCTTCTGTCGGGAGGCAGCCCTCTCCATCCGGCGTCCGCTTCCGCACCCGAGAGTGACAAGCAAAAATGGTTCAGTGCAACTCATGCACCGGGAGGAAGCAACTAGCGCCGCTCCTCTCTCCAAAAAGGCGCCCTCCTGCGTCCCTCCAGAACTCCCGAGAGGCATCAACACCTTCCCACAACTTTCTACGCCCAGGCCATTTGTAGCCCACCTGCGAACGCGAACTCCAGACCCGCGCCCCGAGAACCTTCTTCCCCTTCTGCGGGGTGCGCTCCCCTCCCCCATCTCCCCATCTGGCTGGAGTTAGCCGGACCCGGGGAGCCTCGGTGTCCGCGGGCTCGCTTACCTCGCATGGTGTGGCCGCTCTCCCGCTCCGCGTAGTCATGAAGCTGCTCCCAGCCCGAACCGCGGAGCCCAAAAATCCTGCTCAGCACGAGTGAAGAAGGTGGTCGGCAAAGAGCTGCTCCGCCGAGAAAACCATCCCTTTAGGCGGACGCCGTGGCCGGAGGGTGACGTTTGCCGCCGCCGCCGCTGCTATGCTAACAGTTTTGATGGTGGTGGTGATGACTGTTTTGATGGTTGTTTGGTTGTTTGTTTTCAGGAAGGGTGAAAAAAATGTGCTGTCTGGCTGGTGCCTGGGTTTTGTTTTGCTTTTGTTTTTCTTTTTTCTTTCTCTCTAATGTGCTTGCTTTTTAAAAATGCCACCGCCTCCGGCTCAGAAGATTTCTTTTGTGATCACTTGGACTGAGGAGGAGGAGGAAGGGCAGCCGCAGCAGGAGGAGGAGTTGGTGGTGGTTTTGTTAGTTACAAAGAAGAAGGAGAAGGAGCAAGGGGGGGGGGGAAAGGAAACAGAAAAGGAAGAAAGGCGGTGTGGATGGCAGAGCATGTGCGTTTTCACATGACATCTGTGCCTGTTAGCGGATCCAGTGAATTTTCACTGTTCAGTTACAGGGAGGAAGGGAGCGAGAGAGAAAGAGAGGAGAGAGATGGAGAGAGAGAGCCGAGAAGGGGCTTATACGCGAGGGCGGGTTTGGCCGGGACTTCGAGGCCCCGCCTCCTGTCAGCGCCGCCGCCTATCAGCGCCCGGCAGCGCTTGGAGGGGCCGGGACCACGGGGGAGGGGACGCGATTCCCGGAGAGAGGCGGGGGTTAGGGACACTGGAGCCCGAAGGCGGCCGGAGCTGAAGCTGGTCACTAGAGACTGTCCGAACTGGGCGAAGGAGAGGGAACGACCCAGAGAGTGGGGCAGATCGGCAGGTGACATTCACTTCCGACTCCAGGAGGAGGGAGAAGGCACTGACAGTCCTTTTAGAGGCGAGAGTCGTGGGGCTCCCCGGGTCCCACGTTCCGTCCCTCTCTCGCAGCGACTGCCTGCCCCGATAGTTAGTTTTGAATTTCTGGCAGCGCTCTGCAGAGTCCTCTTTCGGTAAACTCCGAATCTCTGGCGGGGGTTTCCATGAACAGGACGCTTCAGTTTTAGTGGCAGAATCATGCAAATCAACTTCCATCACTTTGAGCGTAACCAAAATGCAGTCCCATGCAAGTGCCATCCGCTTCCTTTCAAACCATCTTTCTGATGCTTCCCGCCCTGAATCCTAAAAACAGAAAACACGACACACTAAGATTTCTTCAGTTTTTTAAAAAATTATTTTTAAAATATTTACTACTTTCTTTTGTCAAGGAAATTTTTATTAGCATTTGGAAATCTCCTGGCATTGGGCTACCCTATTCAAGGATAACAGCCCCAGCTGACTGTGGTTATCCCAGTGATGCCAGGGAGGTGGCTGAGGCCAGAGGCATGATTGTGTGGTGCTGCTTATTTGATAAAGGTGCAAGGGCTCTAGGAGGGAGGAATTTCAAGCCCACTTGCTATGAGAAGACATTTATCTATGTATTGGAGACTGGCAATTAAACGTAAGTATTTTGTATTCCTTAGGTGAAAACTGTCATCTATGACCATTTATTTGTATTTTGATAAAAATTCAATGCATATATCAAAACTGTTCCTTTGCAAGTTTTCCCCTCTCAGTGGACACAGTAAACATATAGTGATCACATCTACTCCCTGGCTCCCCACCATAGTAGGTTAATTGGTCCCCTAAAAGACAGGGGAAAAATTTGCTTCTTCTACTCAGTCTTAAGACATTGAGGCTCCTACTCATTAGTGTACCTGTTGGCAGAGCAGGCCTCATCATCATTCACCTGTACAAATAATTTGATTTTTACTGGTATTTATTCATATTCTGTCATGTAACACAAAGTGCAATGCAGAATTGGCGATTATTTAGTTAATTACTGCACCCTACACTGCCAAGTAGTCCCCCCCCCCAGCTTTAAATAAAAAATGGATTACTTGCTGAATCTTCTTTAGTGCTAAATTGACTTAGCCCTGCTATATGCCCTTCCATTTGCAAGCCAATGTGTAATTTAGGAAAATTTTACTATTAAGAGTGCAAGTTGATTGAGTCTTTAATTAAATGAAATGAACAAAAGGAAGTTACTGTTCAGAATAGTTATTCCCTTATAAATACCTTTCCCCTAGATTTGTAATTGACACAGTAGTTAATCTTTTAAGATAATATTTAAGGCTCCCCAGTTTTATCATTTTTAATCAAGTAAAATATATTCATCATAACTACATTAAAGCTGCACTAAGTTATGCCTAATTTAGTTGCTTCATTAAAAATTACTGAATATAAAATAGTCAAGAAACAAATTGTGACTACATCATTTTAATTTTATGTGCTTCAAGCAGAGACACAGGAATGTTGAAAGTTCTTTAAAGCCTTTGTAAACACTATAATTATTATTGTTGTGATTATTTTAGTTTCTATTTCTGATTAAAGAGAAATTTCAAAATTCAGGAATTTTAACTCTTCTAGTCTTAAATTGCTGAACATTTATTGAATTCTTTTACTGCTGCAATATCTGTAATTCTTAAAAAAGATAGTCAACACATATATTATAAGTGCCTTTCCCCCCTCCTACACATTTTTATATGTCCTTTGCTTTGTCGGTTCAACAATGCATAATTTTGCTTAGAACCCTATCACACAGTTCTTAATCCCTTCCGAAAACTTCTGAAAAAAATTAATTAGAAATAAAGACTTAAATTTATCATTTTAAAAACTGTATTATATATAGTGGTACAAAAGTATTTCTTTTTTAGAGTGGAATAAATGTTGGTCATTGGTTATACTGTGGCAATCTGGGACATTTTGGATCTTCCTAAAAATTAAAAAAACTGAGTTCTTGAGCTTTCCTAGTAAGTTGCAAATTATGTCAACTGAATGGAACCCATTTGTGTAAAATAAATATTCAGGACTTAAGTTAAAGAAATCAGCATTTTCCAGAAGTCATAAAATACTTATGATTATCTGATATTTTTGTAACCTATCTGCCAGCAACTATCCATATTTTTATTGGCATAATAATATATTGATATAATGACCTTGTTCACATGAAGTGAACTTGAATGATTACGTTATGATTTGGTTTCCTATAATCTTGAAACTCCTTTTGTCCCTGGGTCTGAAGGATGTTCTAAGTTGATAATTTTAAATGAAAATCAGTAGGTCACATAGCACTGTACTTAATCTAAAAAATTGATATAATTTCACTTTTGTTCCTGCTAACCTGCTTTCTGGACATAACACCACCCCTCAGATTTAGCTATAAGGCCACAGAGTAATAATGACAAGAAATATCCTGACAGAGGCAAGGGTTTATTATGAGCCAACCAGGTAGGGTCAACACGGCATTTAGGATTATTTCAATCCTAAAATGCTTGAACCAAATAGGAAGTAATGGTTCACCATATGCTGAGCTGGCGAGTCTATAGAGACTGTTTTAAAGAACATGAATCTCAGAGGAGGAACACTGGCAATATTGATAATAATATTACATTTGGAATGACTAGAAGACTGGGTGTTTAGGGGGGCTATGTGGCTGTGAAAGTTGAGAAAGATATATAAAGCTATCTTAAATATTGGGAAAATGAGGAAAAAAAGAACTTTAAATATTTAAACCTATGAAAAATGGAAATGGTCAAGTACTGAGCTCACTGTTGCTGGAGGCATCCAAGAAAGATTGAAGGAAAAGCTTCGGTAAAGATGCTCTACTATACAGATTTCTCTAGTAGGCTGAAAATAGTCTAGATTAGCTCCAATATCATCTGCAAGTGTAAGTGTATTCACATGGAGGTAATTACTACAGCCCCAGCAGCTGTAACAGCTCTGTTTCCTAAGGAATGGAAGCTCCATGAGAGCACAGGCCAGGATTTCCCTAGAGTTTGGAAGAGCTCTTGGTACTTTATAAGGTATGTGATAATTATTGGCTGAATGGATACTTTCCACTGTTTGTCCACCGGATGCGAACCAGAAGTATAGCAAAGACTTATCTGAATAAGATCTTTTCTTTCTTAGTTTCCAATGAATGGAAGGTGGGGTCAGGGGTGGGAGGGTAGGAAAGAGGGAGAGAGAAGAGATTTTATTTTCTTTTTCATTTTAAACTCTCCTAATTTGGGTAAGAAAAAAAATGATGTTTGGGTTTGGTTACATAATTATAAAAGAAAGTAAAACCTAATTATTTTCATATTTATTACTATTCTGTTATATTATCAGATGAAGAGTCTTCATAATCTTTTAGTACTTTTAAGTTCTGCTTCATTTTTAAGTATGGATGCAATTTCAACAACTTTTCAAAATGAAAAAAGAGAAAATATGCTAAAAATGTATAGCTGGTGCTTTATGTAATAAATTGGAAAGAGTGCGTGTGGGCCAAAACAAAATGAGCCCCAATATGTGGGATAAGAGGTAAGGTAAGCCTTAGGAAAATAACAAACAGATTAGGAAAAAACAAAAGAGCTAACATTTATTGGATGAACTACATGGTCTATCAGCCTATCTGATTTCTATTTCCTAAAAAAGCCTAATGGTGTGTATTATAGCTCACTACCTTAACCCCTGCCCCCCCCTTTTTTAAAGATAAAGAAACACAGGCTTAGAAAGGTCAAGGAACTTGCCTAAGATCACAAATCTAAAAATGCTGGATCTGTGATTCAAACCCAGATATAGCCTCTAAATTGTAAATTCTATGAGTATAGGAACTTTCCTGATTTTACTTTTTTCAGTGCTGAATCCCCAGAATCTAGCATCTTACCTGGCAAATAGTAGATGCTCAAAATACACTTGCAGATGAATAAATGGACATTTGAACTCTTGTCCACTGCACAGTATGGCATGTCCACACACTCTAGGACTGAAGCTAGTTATTTGTTAAATGCCATTAAATAAAGAACAGTGAATTTTGACTTTGAGGATAAAAGGATACTGTGAAAAATTTATTTAATAATTATCTAATGCCTGATTCAGGTCCATCATGGAGTCTAGGAAATACTTTTGTAATAAATATATCAGGTCATAGATAATGTGGGTCTGCATTAAAACGGCACCAGTGAAAATGAAAAAAAAAAACAAAGGAAAGGTTGATATATTTTGACAACCAAAAGCTACAAAGTCTAGTTCATGATTCTTTGGTGGTGCTGGTGGGCAGTGTGTTGGTTATAGTGATGGAGAAGTCAAACAAATCTTCATGAATAGGAAGCTGGTATAATGAATATACCATTAATAGAAATAAGTAAGGAAGGCAGAGTAGGTTCTTGAATAAATAGCGGAAAGTGTTGAGATTAATTTTCAGTTTTGATATGTATGTAGAACTGGAGATTTGGTAATTGTTAAGAGGTGAAAATAAAGATTTTTAAGACACTCAGAAACATTAAGGAGAAGCAAAATAATATGAGAAGAAACCAAATGTCTCTTTTTAATGGGTAGGATGGAGGGATAAGCCAGCGAATATGAGGATGGATGGGCAATGGTGGACTACACTGATATTGTATCAGAGAAGTCGAAGTAGGTAAGAGTTTCAAGAAAGAAGGAATGATCAACAGAGTCAGACAGGCAGAGAACCCAAGGGCCATCGGGTTTGTTGATTAGGAAGTTATTAGTGATTCTCAGGAAAGCTTTAGGACTGAGGAGTGAAGAGCTATTAAGACATGGATGGATGCAGGAGAGTGTTTGGATTATCCTTTCAAGTTGTTTGGTGGATGGGACAGGGGTGGACCACTCATTTGAAAAGATGGTAGATCGAGTTTTCTCTCTCTCCCTCCCTCTCTCTCTCCACACACACACACACACACACACACACACACACACACTTCTTTCCTTCTATATAAATTTGGGACTGAACAAAATGGGTAGTTACAGATATAAAAAGAGAGTTTGAAGGAATGAGATTAGTGGTCACGGGTGAGCTTTGGTAAGGGCACCTTTTCTTCTGAGACTAAAATCAAGAAACTGAATAAAGACAGCAACTTTGTCGTGTTATCAGGGTTTGAAAGCACATGTAGAAGGAAAATATGGAAGTCTAGGTCTCAGTTGGCAATTAATTTACCTGTGTGATCCCATGCAAATCACATTATTTCTGCATCCCATTTTCCCCATTATACAGTGAGTATCTTTTTTTTAAAAGTTGTTATTTAAATTCTAGTTGTTAACATACAGTGTAATATTAGTTTCAGGCGTACAATATAATGATTCAACACTTCCATACATTACCTGGTGCTCATCATGAGTGCAGTGAGCATCTTAAGGACAGTGACTCTGTCATTTTCAATTTGGTATCCAGTACCTGATGTTCTAAACTGCTTGTTTAATGATTTAGTTCAATTTGAGAATTGGATCATTCGTGAAATTTTGTCTCATTTTAGTGCTTGTCCTATTATTATATTTTGGTAAACTCCCTTCCAATTTTTATAACGATCCTTGAAGACTTACATATAACAAATCCCCATTTATATAAGCTAGATTGGGTGAATCTCTTTTTGTTGCAATCATACAAGCTCTACCAAAATAGGCTGATTCAAAAAACATCAAAGGAACTAAGTATTGGGCTGCCAGTGTGTTTCAGATACTTAATAGTAAGAGATGAGGTATGCTGTATTTTATGGAACTAGACTGAAATATTTTAAGGGTTCTTTAGAAGAATAAATGCCTGTGAATAGCTAATGAAATTGCTTTTAAAAATAAGGTTAGTCCAGAATGAATTTAAATGTATAAAAATGCTTAGCCAAAAAACTAGAAAATACACTAACATTTTAATAGGGAGTAACTGGAGGAACTAGAGGGAGAATGAGGGTTATGTTTTGTGCCATGTATTTTGTACTGTTTGATTTATTTACAAGAAGTAGATACTCCTGTGTGTGCATGTGTGTGTATGATAAAAAAGTTTTTTTCAAGAAGACCAAAGTAGAAAAAAAGATTAGTGCAGGGGACTTCCCTTACCAAAACTTACTCTAAAGTCATTCCAATAAAAATAAGATATATTGTCACAAAAGTAGATAAATATCAGAGCATACAGAAATTGATGTAAGACTATAAGAACTTTATATAAAAATAAAAATGGAATTTAGGTTCAGATTAGAAAATATGATGCATTTTAATATTATGGGTAATGCTAGATTTCTGTTTCATATCACATACAAAAGTACATTTCAGATGGGTTAGAGATTTAAATAAAATATAAAAGTAAAAACCTAAAATAATAAAATTACATTTTTGTGTGTATTTATATAACGTTTTGGATGGGGCAAACTTTTCCAAATTAGGAAGCCCAGCTCCTATAAAGAAGAAGTTAGATGTATTTTCCTATATAAAAACTTAAAACTGAATATTTGAATGGCAAAAGGCCCCAAACAAAGTGAAAATACACACAATAGACTGGAGGAAATATTGCTGCACAAAAAATTAATAGCCTTTATAAAAATGCATACAAACCTACAAATTGTAAGAATTAGACAAAAAACTCAAAACTGGGTTGACAGAGAAGAAACAGGAGCTGCCAAATGGAGGATTTTTTTTCCTGATGGTTTTTGGTACAGGTGAGCAATTTCTCCTTTGTGTTTGTATCTCTGTAAATGCTCCTGAAAAGCTCCTTTCCAGATCACCTGACAAAACTTTAAGATAATTTCTTGTGTTTATTACAGTATGAATTAGCATGCAAGTGGAAGATTTTATATAACTTCCTCTTAGCTGCTGATACACTGCAAAATTTATCTTGAATTGGTTACTTTTCTCTATATTCCTGCCTCTCAATTCAAGCCACTGTCCCTCGCCTACCTATATGGGTACCATATTCTCAGAAGTTGTCTCTCTGCCTCTACTTTTGCCCCTTAACCTATATATTTTCCAATTGGCAGCTAGAGAGAACTTTAAAAAATGTAAGTCATACAATAAATAACCCCTTGCTAAAAGTGTCTTTTAGTGTCTTTCCATTACATTTAAAAATAAGCCATACTGCTTACCGTGGCTTAGAAGGAGGGCAAAAACATATTCTGGTTTGCACTGATATCCAGAATAATTATTAGAAGTGCCCCCGTTCATTCTCAAAAGTGTTCCAGTCTGAGCAATACATGATATAGTTGCCCTAATTATAAAGCTTTGCTGGCTTAAAGGTTATGTTTTCAGAGAAAATCGTCCCTCATCATACCACCTAAAAGAGCACTCATTTATAATCCTTTTTCAGAGCATCTCTTTGTGGTCTTTATTATAGCACAGATCATAATTTATGATTATTTATTTTTTGGTCTTCTCTTGTTATTATTTAATGGAGGAAGTAAATTAATTTATAATTAATATTATTATTTGCCCCAGAGGCAAGGACCACATCTCTGTTGTTTTATATTATATCATCAAGGCCTAGAATGATGCCTGATACTTAGCACATGCTTAATAGAAGTTTGTTCAGTAATCAACAATTTGGACTAATTGTTAAAATTTAAGCGATATAAGTAATAATTTTTGTTTTCTTTTTGAAAACTTGATCCACACATTTGCTAAGATATCTCCATGTCTCCTTATGGGCACATTAAAAAAATGCATGGGATAGTAAATTTTTCTTTTTAAGACAAATGATACATACCGGGATGATTAAGTATATCAGTTCTGGAGTAAAATGAAACAAAATAAGAAAAAAAACAAACAAAAATTGTTTTCTGTTCCAGATCTGCTATTTTCAATGTGAGCTGGTAGTTAACCTGCCTAAAATGCACTTTAAAAATATGTAAAATGGGACTAATAAACTCAAAAGGATAAAATGAGATATACTTACATAATGCTTAGCACATCATAATCATGCAAGAATCATCAACTATTTATAATTTTATTCCTTGCTTGCTGAAAATCTGTTTAATGAGTTAGCAACAGCAAATTTTTCAATTCAGGTCAATCAGACGTTGCTGCCCATCACACTTCCCAGCTACTTCTATATAATCAACAAATGCACAGAATATTAACTAGTTTTTAATTTCCCACATTATTAGTTGTTTAAAATTTGATTTTTCCCAATTGCTCTATGACTCTGCTCTTTTGCCTCCTTTCTTACTTTGAATTAATCGATTTTGGATTATTCCATTTATTTTTCTTCTATTGGCATGCTGGTTACACATCCTTTATTATTCTTTTGGTAATTCTCCTGGAGATTCAACTTGTGTCCTTGGATTATTAGAACAAATATAAATTAGTACTCTTATCACATCCCAGTCAATGCTAAGACCTTAGAACACTGAACTCTGTGAACCTTCCTCAATCCTCTGAATGCCATTAGTATTATTACTGTCATGTATTTAGGTTCTACCTATATTTTAAACCCTGTAAAATATTAATAATATTATGATTTTGTATCATCGGCATTCTTTCAGATTTGCCCCAAATTTAGTCATATAATTTTTCCTGCATTTTTGTGTTTCTCTTTGGGATCATTTTCTTTCTGCTTGAAGAACTACTTCTGGCATTCTCTTTAATGTCGGCTGCGGCTGCTGAATATGCTTAGTCTTTGGTTATTGAGAAATGTCTACGTTGCTTCATGTTTGAAAGATGTTTTTACTGGTTGCCAGATTTTTTTTTCTTTTTTCACACCCTCCTCATGTCATTCCATTGTCTTCTGTCTTACATCTTTTCTGTTCAAGAGTCAGTTCTCAAATGTTGTGCCTGTTTCTTTGAAAATAATGTATCTTCCTTTTTGGCCCTTTTGGGATTTTCTCTTTGTCTTTGGTCTTCAGTTGTTTTACTGTGATGTGCACAGATGTGCTTTTCTTTTCAATTGCCCTGTCTGTAGTTTGAAACACCTTTTGAATCTATGGCTTGGTATCTCTCATCAATTGGAAAGTTCTTGACATTTACTCTTAAATATTGCCCTTGCTCCATTCTCTCTGTCTTCTCCTTCTGGAGGGAGATGGCATTACATGTACATTTTATGTATGGTGTATATGTCTGTATGTATATGTATGTTTTCACTTTGCCCCATATGTCCCTCTTACTACGTGATTTCTATCCTTTTTTGCTCTCCAGGCTTCCATCAGGGTATTTTATATTTACCTAACTTCTAGCTCACTAATGCTTTCCTCAGCTGTATTTTCCAGTTTGTTGTTAAACCTATCTATTCATTCTTCGTTTCAATTACTATATTTTGCAGTCCTAGAATTTCTATTTGGTTCTTTTTTTATAGGTTCCTGTTATCTGGTAAAATGTTCCATCTTGTCATCTATTTTTTTAAATTTTAATTTCCATATAGTTAACATACAGTGTTATATTAGTTTCAGGTGTACAATATAGTGAGTGAGTCAGGAGTTCTATATATTACTCAGTACTTATCGTCGTAAGTATACTCTTAATCCCTTTCACCTAGTTCATTTATTTTGTTGAACATATGAATACATTATTATTTTAAAATCCATGCTGACAATTTCAATATCATGGTCATCTCTTAGTTTTATTTATTCACCAGAATTTTTTATCAAAATTCTGGGCACAGTGTGCAATTATAGAACCTAATGGTCTAAATGGTGGTCAAAATGCTACTTTTATGGTAGTATTTATCTTTCTCTGTTTCAGTGAAGATTGAAGTGGACAAAGAAAACAGAGGTAAAGACAATTTTGAAGATTTGAATTTGAAAAAAAAAATGTTGAAAGGTGTGCATGTGGACCAAATAACCCAGGGATTTTCCATTAAGATTAAAGAACTTCCTGTGTGTTTCCAGTTCTCAAATATCAAAATTGTTACTGGCATATTGCTGCATGTTCACAAATCACTGAAAACACTACTCTTTTCTCAACTCATTCACCAAAGTCAGATCATTTCTCAATATAGAATGTTTTCATCTTTTCTATTGGAAAAATGGAAAATAGATGGGAATCTGCATTTTGCTTATGATGTTCTGAGATTTCATCCTTGGTACTTACTACCACATTTCTTTCCTTAAAGTAAAGAATATACAGCCAACTGCAGCTACTTTAGGGACCAAGATTATAATCACCAGGCAACCTCCCTTAGAATGAATTCACATACATGCCATGGGATTGCCCAGTTTGAATGCTTGGCAGACCTGGGGACTGACGGCATTTTGATAAATGATGCACATACATAATTTGAAAATCTAAAATGCATTGGCAGAGATGAGGAGATGTTTGTGTTAATGAAAGCATGATTTTCTGGATCAAAGCAGACAAGGGAGGCCCAATTCTCTCAGATGAGGAGGGTTGCGGAATCTGTTTAGTGAATGAAAAGAGAGGTTGATGCAAGATGAGCTATTTAAATAAGGGCAAAGTACTTTATCAATCCAAACCAATTTCAAATAGTCCATCCTCCTCTCTGGAGGACACTGGGAGGAAAGGGATGAAATCAGCATGCTTTTTAAAAACTCTAAGCAAGTATATCAGACTTCTCTAGTGGGACACTTACAATCTCAGTCAGCTGGTATGAAAATCTGGAGAAAGAATTATGTTTTATTTGAACGTAAATTCTGTTCAACTCAACAGCCAGGATTTAGAAGAGGGAGAGAGAAAAACATGACCATGAGCTTGGAAGCGAGAATAAAACATGAGAGAAGCATGAGAATTCAGGGATTTCAAAAGCCTTGAGAGGAATGGGAAAGGCATATGATGTCTTTAATAGAGTGATAACTAATGTTTATTGTATATTAGTGGGACGTGTTTCAGATTAGTCATTCTGTGATGAATGAGGAAACGCTGGGCTGGGGCACAAAACGAAGAGCAGAAAAGGAAGAAGGAATAAAGAAAAAAGAGAAGAGGGCGAGAGCAGTGTTTCCATCCATTTACTGGCTTGTGCTAAGGGCAGTTGATTATTTTGAAGAGTTGACTGGTTCCCTGAGTAGTGACTGAGGGTTTGTTTATTTGTTTGTATTTTTGACAATTCAGTCCCAAGGCTGTTCTTACCATGGTACCCCTAAGCTATCAGTCCCTATCTTTAAGTACTACAATCTACATGGGAAAAAAAAGGGATAGGTTTTTCTGCTTATCTACAACACACAAATATGTAACCAATAATACGGGGCAAAATTCACAGTCTCCAGATAAAAGTTTCAGAAAGGACTTTGTTTTTCTTTACTGCAAAGTAAATACAGAGCCATGAACTAAGTTGTTCTATGAGTTTTAAAAAAAATTTTTGGTAAAGTTAATATTGTTCATTTGGAAATTACTTAAGCTTAATAAAATTAGTGTTATGAGACAGCTATTGTCTTAAAAAAAGTGGAGAAAAAATTCTTTCCAAATGCCAGTGAATTGACAAGAGGTACAATACATTCAAGTTATAATTTCCCCCCCATTGGATAGGTTTGTTACAGTCAAAGTATAGGAGAAGTGGGAACAAATAGTGTTGCTAAAAAAATTAACTTTTGCTAGTCACTGGTCTCAAAGAGTTATGTAATCAAAGCAGAAAAGTATGGCTTTGAAAATAATTTGGTCATGTCATGTTTTAACACATGTACAAGTGTGTCCCCAGAGAAGGCTAGTATATGTCATGTATTTAAACTCAAGTTAAGTTGATAAACAATTTTAAGAGTCTTGCTTAGATCTTGTATTTGCTATCTTTGCTTCTGGAGATATTGGCTGGATATAAATGAAATAGGTAAGTGGAGGGGTTTAAGGCCACAAACAGGCATGCATGCGTTTTCTGCCCCACTTCAAGGGGTGTGTTGCATTCATTTCCCGTCCTAATAGATTTGGAGAAGGAAGAATAGTGTCCAGCAGAGGGCACAGTGCTGGAGTCAGGCGTAGTTTAACAACCACCTTTAATCTACTGGCTGAAAGGGGCCAGAGAACCTGACCACACAGAAGTGATGGTAATAAAATGGGCCAGCACCTTCCCATGCTTAGGGAGCCAAATCAATATCTTACTTGCAAGCCCAATGAGCTCAAAATTAAGTGTACAGAACCAACCATATTTGCCTGCCTTAATAGTTGGTATTTAATTTAATTTTTTAATTAAAGTAGAGCCTTTATCAGTGAGGCGCTATCAGGAAAATACTGATAAGCTATTAATTTCTCACAGTTGCCCTCAATCAAGAGTAGTTTATTAGGTTTTATATTTCTCATAGGTTACTTGTCTGTAGAGTCAATTATTTTGTTTGTTTTCTGCCTTATTCTATGTTTATTCCATTGAAATATTGAAAGACTAGGTCTTTAACAACGTGGCTACCCATCAGTCTTTCTACCTTATGAGGCTACCTCTTCAGGGCAGTAAGAGCTCCTTACATTAGCTCTATGGGAACATTAGAAAGTTTATGAAAATGCAAGCAGGTTTTGATCCTGTGGACTGTGATGGGTGGGCAAACACAGTGCCTGCAAACACACTGGATTTGTTAGGAAAATGTGGATGATATAGTTACAAACGACTGACATGAAACTCAAGGAAGGAAAAAAGGAACTATTTTTTAAAGGCAGACATTGTGAAGCCATTACTGTATTTACAGGTAGTTTTTTCATTCACTTAAAAATTCAATGAATACAGATTTAAGTAAAATCTGACATTTCAGTCACCAATATATTTCAACAGAGATCAAACCTTGAGTAAATTCTGTTATAAAGACAATAGAGGGGTGCCTGGGTGGCTCAGGTGGTTAAGCGACTGCCTTGGGCTCAGGTCATGATCCCAGGGTGCTGGGATCGAGCCCCGCATCAGGCTCCCTGCTCAGTGGGGAGCCTGCTGCTCCCCCTTCTTGTGCTCTCTCTGTCAAATAAATAAAATCTCGGGGCACCTGGGTGGCTCAGTCGTTAAGCGTCTGCCTTCGGCTCGGGTCATGATCCCAGGGTCCTGGGATCGAGCCCCGCATCGGGCTCCCTGCTCAGCAGGGATCCTGCTTCTCCGTCTCGCTCTGCCTCTCCCATACGCTTGTTCTCTCTCTCAATAAAAAAAATCTTAAAAAAAAAACAAATAAATAAAATCTTTAAAAAAAAGACAATAGAAATGGATAAAAATCTAATATTTACTTAATTAGCAATGCTTCTATAAAATATTCTAAGATATACATAAGCCTGAACATTTTGCTTTAAAATTTATGTGGAAAATTTGTAAGAATTTTACAAACAAAAAGAAATACTCCATAACCAAAAAGTTAAGCAAACTCAGTAAAAAAAAACAAACTAGAACTTACTGATAAGATGATTTTGTAAACTGCATTTAAATTATTATATTTAATACCTTAATTTTTATAGCAGTTTTAGGTTTATAGAAAAATTGAGCAGAAAGCAGAGTTCCCATATGCCCCCACACTCCACTCCAAGAACAGCTTCTCCTTTTAATAACATCTTGCATTAGTGTGGTAGGGTTTTTTCTTTTTTTTACAATTAATCAACCAATATTAATATATTATTATTAACTGAAGTCCATCCTTTGCATTAGGGTTCACTTTTTGTGGTATACACTCTGTGGGGTCTGACAGAGTCGTTTCACTGCTCTAAAAATCTGCTGTGGGCCACCTACCTCCCCCCACCCCAAATCCCTGGCAACCAGTGATCTTTTTACTGTCTCCATAGTTTTGTCTTTTCCAGAATGTCGTAGAGGTGAAATCATACCGTATGTAGCCTTTTCGGATTGGCTTCTTTCACTGAGTGATTTGCATTTAAGTTTCCTCCATGTCGTTTCATGGCTTGAAAAGACACCTTTTTTTTTTTTTTTTTTTTTTAAGCAGTGAATTATATCTCACTGTCTGGATGTACCACAATTTATTTATCCCTTACAATTACTGAAGGACATTTTCCTGAATTTCCACCTGGAGCTCTATATAGGTAAGGATGGAGTTTGTGAATCACAGAAAGACCAGTTTAATTTGGGTGGATTAAATAGGGAGTTTTGTTTCTGTTTTTGTCTTACATTATAAGAAGGATGGGTAAGTAGGTTGGTGTGATGTCTTCGTGATAACATCAGGGGCCCGGTAGCTTCTATCTGTTCCTCAGACACTTATGGAATATGACTTTTGTCCTCATACTTTTCCCTGAAGATCTCAAGATATTTTCTCCGCCTCCTGCATTATGTCAAGAACAAGGGGGAAGGCAGAGGGCAAAAGATGCATGCCGGCTAAAGGTCTTCCCTGAGAGAGAGAAAAAGTGGCCCTTGGCAGCAAGGAACCGGCCTGGCACTATCCATGGGCCTTGGTGTTGCTGGGAGCTGGCTTGGCACCCACAACTAGGCCTTGGCAACTGAAGGGACAGCACTAGAGATACCAGAATTATACAGAGGGCTGAAGAGAAAAGATGTGAAGACAACTTTGACTATTCACAACGCAGGCTAGATCTGACCTTACTCCACAATATACTACCCAAGTGGACCACTGTAAATATGGCCAAAAAGTTAAACTCACTCTCTGTCTGGATTATTTAAATAGTTTCAGAAAAAAAAAAGAACAAACTGACAGAGCAAATGGCAAAACTGTGAAATACAGTTATATTTGCAAATAGGAGAACCTCGTTTTGACATTTTCTTAAATAACCGAGATTTATTCTTTAAAACATTAAATAACATAAGTGATATGTAAACATATATGCATTATGAAAAATTCAAATAATACAAAATGTATGGTGTAAAAATGACAATCCCTTTTCCCTTCTACAATCCTCTTTCTTTCTTTTTTTATTTTATTTTATTATGTTATGTTAGTCACCATACATTACATCATTAGTTTTTGATGTAGTGTTCCCTGATTCATTGTTTGTGCATAACACCCAGTGCTCCATGCAGAACGTGCCCTCCTCAATACCCATCACCAGGCCAACCCATCCCCTCACCCCCCTCCCCTCTAGAACCCTCAGTTTGTTTTTCAGAGTCCATAGTCTCTCATGGTTCATCTCCCCCTCTGATTCCCACCCCCCCTTCATTTTTCCCTTCCTACTATCTTCTTTTTTTTTTTTTTTTTTTAACATATAATGTATTATTTGTTTCAGAGGTACAGGTCTGTGATTCATCAGTCTTACACAATTCACAGTGCTCACCATAGCACATACCCTCCCCAATGTCCATCACCCAGCCACCCCATCCCTCCCACCCCCACCACTCCAGCAACCCTCAGTTTGTTTCCTGAGATTAAGAGTCTCTTATGGTTTGTCTCCCTCTCTGGTTTCATCTTGTTTCATTTTTTTCCTTCCTTCCCCTATAATCCTCTGTCTTGTTTCTCAAATTCCTCATATCAGTGAGATCATATGATCTCTGATTAACTTTTTTCACTTAGCATAATACCCTTTAGTTCCATCCATGTCGTTGCAAATGGCAAGATTTCGTTGTTTTTTTTTTTATGGCTGCATAATATTCCATACAATCCTCTTTCTTCACTAGCAAGGACCACTGCCAAAATATTAGTGCACTTATTAGAAAACATTTCACTTTTTGTTCATACTCATAAGTTTAGTTTTTCTTTTGCATTTATGTACACATAAATGTGTCTCTGGGTGTGTATACACAGGCACAAACACTTATACATTATATTATATAAATATATACAAATATTCTACAAATTGCTTTTTTTCCCCCATAGCAAATAGAACTGCTGGGTCTAAGGTTTAACATTTAACATTTTGGTGGTTATGGCCAACCCCCAAATGTCCTTTTCCAATTTCATTGTCACACTGGTGTACAAAGCATTCATTTTCTCTTACCCTCACCAACCCAGAGTCATTCTCCCCTTTAGCATTTTAGCACTGTTGTTTTAATTTGCATTTCCCTGATCTCCACTGATGTTGATGATCTTTCCATATGTTGATGGGCTCTTAGGAATTGTTCTATGTATTATCCTTATCATTCTCTTGCTGATTTATAGGGACTATTTTATATGATATGGATATTAATCCTTTGGTGTAAACATGTACGTTGCAAACATGTACATTGCAAACATTTCTGTCAGCAGCTTATCTTCTAACCTATTTATGGTGTCTTTTTTCTTCTAAGAAATTTTATTTTTTATGTAATGTCTTAAAAAATATTTTCCTTTCAGCTTCTGGGTTTTATGTTTTTTTGTTTTGAAGATTTTATTTATTTAATTTATTTAGAGAGAGAGAGAGAGAGAGTAGGGAAGGGCAGAGGGAGAGGACAGAGAGAAACCTAAGCAGACTCTCGCTGAGCGCAGAGCCCCAGGCAGGGCTTGATCTCATGACCCCAAGATCATGACCTGAGCCAAAATCAAGAGTTGGATGCTTAACTGACTGAGCCATCCAGGCGCCCTGTGGGTTTTGTGTTTTTTAATGAAGTTTTTCCTCACCCCCCCACCATGATTATAAGAATATTCTGCCCTATTTTACTTAAATATTTAATAGTTTGGCTTTAGGTTTATTGCAGAATCTGAACTCTCTTTTTTGGTACACCGTTGGTAGGACTCTAACTTATCTTTAACTACTTGGTGTAATGCAGTCAGAACACTTGGGTCCATTTTCCAGCTCTGTTATTTGCTTGTAGTTATGTATTACTCGACTCTCTGGGCCTCAAAAATGTGGATAACACTTTTACCTACTTCATAAGATTGTGGGACGGATGACATGAGTTATTACATGAAAAATACTTAAAATAGTTCCTGGAATAGTATAAACCCTTCTTCATATATACTAGCCCTGTCCGCCCCCAACCCGAAACAAAAATCAACAAAACAAATCCAATCCTTTCTCTAGTGAATTGATAGACAATATTTACTATAATTTAGATTACCTAAATGGGTCTGTTTTTTGATTCTATTCTGTTTCATTGAACTTTTTCTGTCAATTCCCTCTGTTTTAATTACTATAACTTTAAGATATATTTGCTCTTTGGAAGGGCATTTTTTTTTTTTTGAATTGGTGTTCTTGCATATGTTTTTTTGTACAGATGTGTTTTAGAATTATCTTGTTAAGTTCCATAGAGACATCTTGTTGAGTTCAATAAAAAATCTTAAATTCCATACAAATTTGGTTTAAGATTGTGTTACATTTATAAATTACTTTAGGGAAAATTGATATCTTCATGATATTGAGTTTTCCTGTGAACATGGTATGTTGCTCCAAAAATTTAAGTCTTCTTTTCTGTGCTTCAGAAAAATGTTACCATTTTATTCATATCTTGCCTTTCTGACTATAAGCTGGCTGCATTACTCCAGATGTTGTTACTGTTAAGAGTCAAGTCCAGAGGGACAATGTGAGAGTCTCATTGTATCTCAATAATTTTGACTTGGACAAGTTCCCATCTTTGAACCAATCACTGTAACAAGAAGAATGTGATACACAACTGGCTTAAGTTGAGTTCATGTACCCCACTGGGAACTCCTGGGTGACAAGAAAATTACCCAAGAGAGTAGAATGTATGCAACATCAATTATTCCAATTTGGATGCATATTGATATTTGATCTGATTTCTTTTTTTTCTTTTTTACTAGGTTTGTCAGTATTTTCCTCAGGAGGTACTTCTAGATTGTATGCTTTCAGAGTTCCTGGGTGTCTGAAACTGTCTCTTTTTTCTTGTTTATATGATTTATAAAATGTTTAAAATGTCGTTCCATTGTCTTATCTTATTTTTCTGTAGTAAATGAGAAATTTGAAGCCTGCCTGATTTTCTTTACTTTTAAATAACCAACTCTGTTTCTAAAAGAAGCATGTAATATTTTCCTTTATCCTTGGAGTTAAAGCTTTCATCAAGAGGGCTACGTTTAATATGATTTTTGATATATGAGTCTTAAGTATTTAGCTTAGTTTCTTCCAATAGCTTTGTGATTCTTGCTTTTCCCCCTCCTCTTTCTGGAACTTCTATTATGTGTATTATATCTAGATTTATCTTCCATTAACTTTTATTTTCATTCATGATTTTCACTGTATGTATATATATATAAATAATCAAATATATAATTAAATATACATAATCAAATATATAATGGAATGCATGTGTGGGCATATATGTTTGCATATACAACAGCTCCTTCATCTGGTGTTTGGTGTCATTTAATTGGTGGTTTGTTCTATTATTTAATTCCTCCACAGAGGGTTTAAAAATGGAAATCATGTCTATTTTATTTCCAAAATTTTCTTTGTTTTATTGACTTTCCTCTCCCTTCCCCTTTCTTTTTACCTTTCCCTCCCTCCCTCTCTTCCTTCCTCCTTTCCTTCCTTCCCTCCTTCCATCCTTCTTTCTGCCCTTCTCTTCTTCTTCCTTCTATTAGATAATTAGTTTCTTTAAATTCCAATCAGTCTTCCTTAATAGGAGCTTCTGTTCTGGTCACTAGCTTGGTCTCCCTTCTTGAAATAACCAAGGCTCATTAAATAATTTGTGTTTTGTTTTTCTTTGTCAACCTATGCAAGTTGGGGGGTGAGAGCATCTTGGGAAGTGCTATATTGGCACGCAGTGGAGACAAAGGAATTAGTTCATTTCCCAATTAGCTGGTGGGCATTTTTTCAGTAGTCTTTTTCTAGGACCAAGGAACAAGATGGCAGGGATACTTTTTTCATGAACTGAGTGGATCCTCTTACTAATTTGTTGTGACCTTTAAAAATCACCTTCAACTTCAGGATTGAAGTTCTCTGCTCCATGCTTTGCTAGAGAGGCTGACTTCCTCTCAGTCTGGTTCTTACTGTCTTGTGGAATGCAAGAACCTCCTACACGTCTTTTCTGGGTGCTACTGAAACTACATCCTCAGAAATTTGTAGGGTCTCCTTCAGGCTTTAGAAGCAGGCCACGTTTCTCCCACCTCCTTCCCACTTCCCTACACACCTATTACTGCTTGAGCTATAAGTTTGCTGAGAAAGGAAGCAAAGTGATTGCATTCAGACCACGATTTTCTGAGAATTACCTCCCATTTATCTTTAGATAGAAATATACTCAAGAGGATCTGAGGCTACTGTAAGTCCATTCCTCTCTAGCAAATGCAAGATGCATTACCTATTTTAGTATATTATTTGCCTTTTGAAATATCTATTCCTGAGCTCTTGTAACCTCAAATAATTTATTTCTCTTTGTTCAAATTAATGCTAGGCATCTGGAGGATATAACAATTTTTTTTTTTTTTTTTAGAATATGCTATTCATTAACTGTTGCTTAGGTGCAATGAAAATTCATTCTTCCAAATCATTTATTCATTCAACAAACACTTTTTAATGCCTTCTTTTTGCCAGTCGCTGCATTCAATCCTTAAATGTCTTCCAGGAATCCTCACCTCTCATTAGGTAGCACAGATATCCTGGGGAGAGGGCTGTCAAGTGAGCTTGTCTGTTCTGTCGCTTGACTTAATATAATTTTCATTTGTCAACTTTCAGAATGTTTTATAACCTTTGTAGTAGATTGAAAACACGGCCAGAATCCTAATTCCACATCCCGAACTTTTACAATGCCACTCTGCAGTTCCTCACATCAGAATGTGGAGTCTATTTCTCCATTCTTTGAATCTGGACTGGCCTTGTCACTCGCTTTGGCTAAAACATGTGGCAAAGTGACAATGTACCGGTTTTGAGCTTAGGCCATTTGAGGTCTGGCAGGCTTCAGCTTTCTTCCTTAGATCCCTGTGATCACTATGGGAGCCAGTTTGGGCTGGCTAGCCTGCTGGAGTAGAGATGAGCTATTTTGGCTGAGACCAGCTGAACCACCCAGCTAAGCTCAGCCCAACTTGCCAACTTGCAGAATTGAGCTAAATAAATGATTGTTTTAAGCCATTATGTTCTGGGATGTTTTTTAAGCAGAAAAAGATTACTGATACAATATTGAAGTTAAATTGATAATTTCATTCTATTCACTCCTAATAGGACCTCTGTTAAGATACAGTTTCAAAGTAACGATGGGCATTTTGTTTCAATTACTTCTACTTCATTGAATCTGTATCTATATCATGTATATCTATATTTATAATATTTATATATAATAAATATAATTTTATAATATTTATATTATAACATATATATGTATTATCTATATCTAAATATATTTGTATCTCCATCTATATTAGGAGGGCAAGCTCAGTCTAAACTAGAATTCAGAGACTAATAAGTCCAATAAACAGCTGAGCTGGGTGTTATCACAAACATACATTTGGATGACTTAATTTGCATTAGAAGGAAGAGAGGTTATAATGAGGACATTATCAAATGAGCACCTCAAGAAAGAGATGTGTCTATTCTCAAGCTCAGCATCATGGGCCATATATGGGCCTTAAGGGCATTCTCCTCATTTCTGTGGAACATAATTTCTTTTTGGTGTATTGATGATTGAAAGGAATATATCCTTGTCTTGACCACTTGAGGTTCATGTGCCAGGAGGCTCTGACTTAATGGAGGGCATCAACAGAATGGCAAGATAAAGGTATGATCTTAAAGTGGAGTTACAAGTGATGGAGGAGAGTATGTGGGGAGCGGGGACTTGAGAGAACTCTGTGAGCTAAGCGTACCACAAAGAGTGACAAAAATAACTGTGGGGAACTTGGTTGGGAGAGGTAGATAGATAGTGAATTCAGATTTTAATATTTATATGAATTTACTGCTTTCCATTGGCTAGTGTATTCTGAAGCTTTTAGGTCACTGTAATAACCAATCATTTATTACCAATACTCCTTTCAATTTTCTTTTAACTGCATGCTGGAAGTTAAATATAAAAAATAAGCTGTTAGAAGGAAGATGTTAATAAAAAATGATTACCCTAATGCCAACCGATAACAATAGATTTTCTAAAAGTGAACAAAGTCTGAAGGCAAAATGTACAGAGAGAAGTAAAAATAGATAGCAAGTAAAAGGTACTTATTTGTCATAAATGATATAGAGAATGGATTAGTGAAGGGAGAGTAATGTATTATCTGGAAGTGTTTTTTTTTTCTTAATTGAAATATTTCTTTAATTGGAAATACTTCAATACATGAAATAACCTTAAATTTACAGAATATTTTCACATATTGAATCTGTCACAATAATAAAAGAGAAGCAAGGAATGAATTTGATGAACACAAATCCATGCATATAAAATGGCATTTATAAAGCTTATTTTTCCTTACAAGTTATGGCTAAAAAGTAAACTTTCTACTATATTTATTTATTTATTTACTTTTTGTTTTTTGTGTTATGTTAATCACCATACATTACCATCATTAGTTTTTGATGTAGTGTTCCATGATTCACTGTTTGCGTATAACACCCAGTACTCCATGCAGAACGTGCCCTCTTTGATACCCATCACCAGGCTAACCCATCCCCCCACCCCCCTCCCCTCTAGAATCCTCAGTTTGTTTTTCAGAGTCCATAGTCTCTCCTGGTTCGTCTCCCCCTCCGATTTCCCCCCCTTCATTTTTCCCTTCCTGCTATCTTCTTCTTCTTTTTTTTTTTTTTTAACATATAATGTATTATTTGTTTCAGAGGTACAGGTCTGTGATTCAACAGTCTTCCACAATTCACAGTGCTCACCATAGCACATTGGGGAGGGTATGTGCATCCCTCCCAGCCCCCACCACTCCAGCAGTGTTGTGTTATTTTTTTAAAGTTACACTACATAGGTCAGGATTTAATTTAGTTTCTCTTGAAATTTTTTAGTTCATCATTGCAGTACTATTTATGACTACTGAAACTCAACATACCTTATAGAGTCAGACATTTTCTGTTGAACTTCCTATGCTGAAAAAACAAAACTATCTCAGAACATAATAATTATTATATTCAAAAAAATTCCAAAGGCATTATTTCATAAAAAAAGTGAAGTCATGTTTAAGGTTGGTTCACAGTAAATATGAAGTATGGTTTAGTAGAGTTTGTCAGAGGTGGACCACACATTCGGTGGTTAGCCAAGGCAAAAAGATCATTTATTTACAGTATAACCAATTTCATGAGATGAAAATAAGTAAGTTACTGATAAGAAGCTCAATTCTTAAGGAGGATTCTGTTTGAATCTTCAACACCATATTTAAAAGTACAAGGGATGTAAGCTACCTTAAAAACCAAACTTCTCCTCAGTGTTACTTTCTCAAGAATGATAGGTAAGTTACCACAGAATAGAAATAACCATACACAAAATGGACTTATTTCAAGAGTGGTAGACAGGGTCATACATTATTCAGGTGACAATTGTATTGAGCTGTTTCAGTAAATTGTAGAGGGCATGATAATATGCTTCATGTACTCTTCTTTCTCCTCTCGTTTTAAACAGAAAAGAACAGAACAATTCAGTGTTGTGACGGGTTCCTTAAGATACTTGGAAGTTATTAGCTACATAGGGGGTCCTTGTTATAGTCCTTCCACACAATGGAAGGAATGACAAATACTATCACAGTATGATTATACATGTCTATGATATCAGAACCATAATCACAGTTATTGTGGTTAGCCATGATGGTGGACAGTAGCAATAGTACACATACGTGTGTGTGCATACATGTGCACATGTGCGTGCATACATGTGCAATAGTACACATACGTGTGTGCATATATGTGCATATGTGTGTGTGCATACATGTGCACATGTATGCACACACACATATATTTCAATATATGTTGTTACTTCACGAAATAGTCTATGACCAGCTATCTAAACTCAGCTTTTTTCTCTCTCAAGGCCTAATCCTTTTTGTCAGATAATTGTCACTCGCAATGATTATTCTGCTTTTGAGATGATTAGACATATTTCATTACTACAAATAAAGAAACTTCTTAACAAATTACTCCTTAAGAGTAAATAAGAAATTGTGTGTGCTGACTTCAAAAAACTCTTGAATTTCCTACCTGGTGTTTACTGTCAAAAAGCACAATAGGCTTTCAAACAGGTTCTCATAAGGAAAAATTCTGTTTGTTTTGTCACACTTTTTCCATTAATTTAAAAACCAGTGAAAGCCTGAAAACCCTAGGAAGTGTGACAATAACCCCCAATTTTGAGTTTTCAAAATCTCTTGGGAAGCACATTTTGTGGATAATTGCAAGTGCTTTGTGAAAGAGCTTCGGAACTGCATGAGCTTCTGGATAAACTATACACTATTTTGGAGAACAAAAATATCTTTCTTATGCTGTCTCACACCCTCTGTTTAATGAGTTTTATCAATTTATGCCAGTGATGAAACTGACTGGTTCAGACAAACCGCTCTACAATGCTTATTGTTAAATATCTCCTAAAAATCATGAAAATTAATCAAACATCTCCTAAAAGACCAAAAATTAGCCCAATCAAAAAAAAAAAAATGAAATACCTTATGTAAGTGTGGTTTTTGTGAAACTTGTCCACTTACACATTGCTAGTGGCATTGTGGGTTGACACAACCCATCTGGAAAGCACTGTGCTATCAGACAGCGTGCACTGCCATTCAGCATTTGGCATACAGGACATCCATTCTCTTCCATACAACAATCTCGTCTTTGATGACCAGCACCTAGCCCTGGTTAGATGATACATCTAAACCTCTGCTTATATTTCTCTTATGAGAAAGTGCTAACTTCTCTCCTGAGACTTTGGGCTAGGTGTATGTGTATGTGTGTATGAAGACATTTGTCTTTTAGATAATAACTGCCATTATTCAGTAATTATTATTTTTATCAAACACTGTGATATGTACTTTACATGTATTATCTCTTTTAATTTTTATAATACCCGTTTGATAGATATTATACTAATTTTATTTTTTTTATTTTTTTATTTTTTTTTAAGATTTTATTTATTTGACAGAGAGAGCACAAGCAGAGGGAGAGAGAGAGAGAGAGAAGCAGGCTCCCTACTGAGCAAGGAGCCCGATGTGGGACTCGATCCCAGGACCCTGGGATCATGACCCAGGCCGAAGGCAGCCGCTTAACCAACTGAGCCACCCAGGCGTCCCGATATTATACTAATTTTAGAGATAACAAAACTTGACCTTAGAAAGATTAGTTAACCGGGGTGCCTGGGTGGCTCAGTCGTTAAGCGTCTGCCTTCGGCTCAGGTCATGATCCCGGGGTCCTGGGATCGAGCCCCGCATCGGGCTCCCTGCTCGGCGGGAAGCCCGCTTCTCCCTCTCCCATTCCCCCTCTGCTTGTGTTCCCTCTCTTGCTGTGTCTCTCTCTGTCAAATAAATAAATAAAATCTTAAAAAAAAAAAAAAAAGAAAGATTAGTTAACCTAGCCACATCACCAGCTTGCAAAACGCTCAACTGACAAAATGCTGAGTTTGGAACATATGCAACTGACTCTAAGGCATATTAGCCTTAACTACTAAACTCTCAATTATTATTTAATTTTTTTAAGCTGAGCAGTGTTTGAGTTACTTGTGGACAAATCTTACTTGCCCAGATGTGGATTAAAGACCATTTAGAGTTGTCATGTGCTGTGCGAATCACATTTAAAGGAAGCTGTTGAATCCTCATATATGAATCTTTTGTGTGTCTCTCCTTTTCCAGCTGCCTGTATGTTTCCAAGAGTTTTTCTGTGCTTCCTTTTCTAGGACTTTGGCATAGGAAGCATGTCATGTGGGCACGGTATGTGCCACCTCAAGTTTCTCTCTGGCACCCCTGCTCTATACTCTCTACCTTTTGGCTATTCAATGGGATGAGTCATTCTGATAAATCTGTAGTTCCCAAAAAACTTCCCTTTGGTTGATCCTGGACCATAGATCCTACCTCAATGCTGCCCGATAGTCTGGGTTTACAGGTTCCTTGTCCTTTTCTGAGACCACCTTTGTTTAAGGCCTGCAGAGCAGAAGGGGCATCAGATAGATGTAAAGTAATGACACAAGATAGCATCAAAGAGGGACCTTTCACTAAAGATGTAAAGAAATGTAACCAGGATAGACCTATACAGTGAAGTGAAGTGCAGGTGGAAAGTTGAGACACTTTAGAGTGTAAATAACAAGGGCACCTGGGTGGCTCAGTCGTTAAGCATCTGCCTTCGGCTCAGGTCATGATCCCGGGGTCCTGGGATTGAGCCCTGCTTTGGGCTCCCTGCCTGGTGGGAGGCCTTCTTCTCCCTCTCCCACTCCCCTTACTTGTGTTCCCTCTCTTGCTCTGTCAAATAAATAAATAAAATCTTAAAAAAAAAAAAGAGTGTAAATAACAGACACTTCATCAGAATAATCTCATTTAATCTTCACACTATCCCTATCGTTTAACTGTTTTACACAATATTTGCTATGTTTTGGTGTGTTAATTTGTTCATTTCCTTTCCTGTACAGTATTCCATTAAATGAATATTCTGCAATTTAGGTGGCATTTCTCTTGTTGATGGGCATTAGGTCTGCTTCCCATATGGGACTATAACAAATTATGCAGCTATGAAACTCTTGTACATGTATGTTGCTGGAATATACATGTGTTTTTATGGGCATATATTTAGGAGTGGAATTGCTGGGTCATGAGATATGCTTACATTTAACCTTAGCATATATTGCCAAGCAATTTTCCAAGTGATTTTGCAAATTTGCCCTCTACCAGCATTTTATAATAGTTCCCAGTGCTTCTCTTCCTCAACAACACTTGGCATTGTCAGTCTTCTTACCTTTAGCTATTCTGATGGGTATGTACTATCATCTTTTTGTGACTTTAATTTGTATTTCTGTAATGACTACAAAAGTTAAGCACTCTTGCAAATGTTTATAGGGCATGTTTATATCTTCTTTCATGAAGTGCCTCTTCAAGTCTTTTGCTTATTTTTTATTTCTGGTTGTTTGTCTCTTACTGAAGGATTTGTAGTTCTTTATATTTTGTGGATACAAGCATTTTCTTGATTATATGTGCTGTGAATATCTTTCCCCACTATGTGGCCTGCCTATTCACTATTTTGTGACTTACGGTAAGCATTCATAATCTTAGTATGGTCCAATTTTTCAACATTATTTTAGACATAGTAATTTTTGTGTCATTTTAGAAAAATCATTGCTTACCCCAAGATCATGAAGCTATCTTAATATATTTTATGTGCTTTATTGCTTCCTTTTTACTTTTAATTCTATACTTTATCTGGTATTCATTTTTATGTATGGTGTGAAGTAGGGATTAAGTTTCTTTTTTCTTCTCCCATATATAGATCTTATTGACCCAGGACCATTTGTCCAAAATGTCCTTCTCTACTGTTCTGTAGTGCCACCTTTATCATAATTCAAATATCCTTGTAGGTGTGGGTCTGTTTCTGAATTCTGTTTTCTATGCTGGTTGTTGATTTAGCTATCCTTGCACAAATCCCAGTCTTAATTAATGTTGCTTTAAAAACAAGTCTTCATGTCTGGTGAAGCAATGCTTACCTCCTTTTTCTTTTTCAATTTGACTTATCTATTCTTGACTTTTTGCATTCACATACAAATTTTAGGGATCACTTGTCAATTTCTATACACACACGCACACAATCCCTCCTGGGATTTTTGATTTTGACTGAATTAAACTTATAGATCAATTTGGTGAGAACTGATATCTTTGCAATACTGTTTTGCAATCCATGAACATCACATATTTTTCCATTTGTTCTTTTCTTCTTTAACCTTTTTAAATTATGTTTTATGGTTTTGTTAGAGGTATTAACATGTTTGCTAGATTTATTCTCAGATAATGAATATTTCTGATGCTTTTGTAAATAGTATAATCATAAAATGTAATTTTCAAATGTTTTGGTTGATATGTAGGAATACAACTGATTTTTAATATTAGCCTTGCATCTGGAGCCTTGTAAAACTCTTGCAGTAATTCTTTTTTTTTTAATTTAAAGATTTTATTTGTTTATTTGAGAGAGAGAGAGCATGAGAGAGAGCAAGAAACAGCATGAGCAGGGGGAGGGGCTGAGAGAGAGGGAGAAGTAGACTCCCCGCTGAGCAGGGAGCCCAGTGTGACTGGGGCTTGATCCTAGGACCCTGGGTCATGACCTAAGCCAAAGACAGACACTTAAGCGACTGAGCCACCCAGGCCCCCCTCTTGCAGTAATTCTAATAATTTTTTTCTGTCGATTCCTTACAATATTCTACATAAACCCTGAAACCATTTGCAAATACCACAAATCTTCATTTCCTATCTCTTTACCATTTATGTATGTATATATGTGTGTATGTATATATGTATGTATGTATGTATTTGCCTTATTTCACTGGCTAGGACCTTCAGTACAATGTTAAATAGAAGTGGTGGTAGTGGTCATCTTTGTGTTATGCCTAGTCTCAGAGAGGAAGGTTTCACCATTTCACCACCAAATGTTGGCTGTGCTTTTTTTAAATACTCTATTGGATTAAGCAAGTCTCCTTCCTTTACTAGTTTTCTAAACGTTTTTTCTTTTACTATGAAGTGATATCGATATTTATAAAATCTTTTAGCATACTTTTTTGTTTATTCTTTTAATATGGTGAAAATAGTTTTTCCCCTTTTTGCTGTTAATATAGTGAAATACACTGATTAGTTTTCTAATATTAAACCAGTCCTATATTTTTACATTCCTGGAATAAATTATACTTGTTTTCTCTGAATTATGACATAACACACACACATACAAACTCCACAACCATATTTAGTATTAACACATTGAATCATGTGAGATGTAGATGTTAATTCAGTATGCTGATGTTTTTATTAGTATTTCTTTTAATTAGGTTATGAAAAGAAATCACGTATTATGGAAAATTATATGCTAGACATTTATCCATTTTCTCATTCAATCCTACAGCCTTACGACATATATATCACCAAAGTTTCTGTATATAAGAAAATTAAAACTCAAATCATTGATCTAATTTTCTAAGCCATGAAGATAACATATTTAATTTCAGGTTTCCTGTTTCAAAACCGGTGGATGCCCCATTCAACACACTTCAAAAATGCTGTGAAGTCTGATTTTCTAGAATAGTACTGAAATGTTGTAAGAATACAGGATATCTGTAGTTAGAGAAGTTTGGGGACAAGGCCCAGCTTTGTAACTCACTGTGACTTTGGATAAGTGGCTTAAACACTTTAAACCTCAGTTTCTTCACCTATAAAATGGTGAGAATAGTAACCACTTCATCAACGTGGGATGGGGATTAAATAAAATGAAAAGAACTTTAATAGACATAGGACTATTCAGATTTTCTATTTTGGGGGATCAGTTTTGGTATGTTGTGTTTTTCTAGAAATATGACTTTATTATTTAAATTTTCTTTTCTGAGAGAGCCAGCACCTGCCTTGAAGTGAGGTGGGGGACAGAAGGAAAGGGAGAGGGGAAGCAGACTCCCCACTGAGTGCAGAGCCCAAAGTGGGGCTCCATCTCCCAACCCTGAGATCATGACCTGAGCTGAAACCAAGAGTCCCAACTCTTAACTGACTGAGCCACCCAGGCGCCCCTAACTTTATTTATTTAAATTTTCAAATATATTGGCATAGAATTATTACAGTCATCTTATAATCTCTGTAATGCCTTTAAGAGCTATAGCTTTTAACCTTATTCATTTTACATCTTGTTTATTTGTGCCTTCTCTCTGTTTACTCAGTGTGTCTCTTTAGAAATTTATTTTATATTCTTTTCAATGACCCAACTTTTGTATGTTAACTAACTGGAATTTAAATAAAAAATTAAAAAAAAAATACCCCACCAACAAACAAAAAATAATTGAGTGAATTTGTGCACTGTTGGTGGGAATGTAAATTGGTATGGTTACAGTGGAAAACAGTATGGAGGTTCCTCAAAAAATTAAAAATAGAAATACCGTATGATCCAGTAATTCCACTACTGAGTATTTACTCAAAGAAAACAAAAACACTAATTTGGAAAGATATGTGCACCCCTATGTTTACTGCAGCATTATTTACAATAGCTAACATATGGAAACAACTGAAGTGTCCATTGATAGATGAATGAAGAGGATGTGGTAGATATATATATTGAATGAATAAAAAGGATGTGTGTATGTGTGTGTGTGTGTATATATATATTACTCAGCCATAAAGTAATGAGATCTTGCCATTTGTTACAACATGGATGGACCTAGAAGGTATTAAGCTAAGTGAAATAAGTCAGGCAGAGGAAAACAAATACTATATGATTTCACTTATATGCGGAACCTAAAAAAGAAAACACATGAACAAACGAACATACAGCAGAAACAGACCCATAAATACAGAGAACGAACTGATGGTTGTCAGAGGAAAGGGGAGTGGGGGATGGGCAAAGTAAGTTGAAAGGGCTTGGGGGTACAGGCTTCCATTT
The DNA here is from genome assembly GCF_004348235.1 of Phoca vitulina. Classification (NCBI taxonomy): domain Eukaryota; kingdom Metazoa; phylum Chordata; class Mammalia; order Carnivora; family Phocidae; genus Phoca; species Phoca vitulina. The sequence goes on along the minus strand of NW_022589740.1, from coordinate 14,223,905 downwards.
ATGAAATGAATAAGTCATGGGATGAAAGGTACAGCATAGGGAATAGAGTCAATGGTATTTTAATAGTGTTGTATGGAAACAGTTGTAGCCACACTTACAGTGAGCACAGCATAATAGATTTGTTGAATCACTATGTTGTATACCTGCAACTAATGTAACATTTTATGTCAACGATGCTTCCATAAAAAAAAGAAAAAGAAAAAGGGAATTGATTGAATTAATATACGACCTTCCCTTTTTAAATTTTTTAATAGTGATGAGATGTAATGGTGATTATCTGGATACATTTCTGTCAATTCTTCATTATACGAAGAAGAAAAAAGTCAAATGTAGACTAGTAAAAGAAATAGTGGATGAAAATTAGCTGGGTTTTGGCAAAAGAACTGAAAATGCTTGGAAAAAATTTGACCTCTTTAGTGCAATTACGTACTTCTCTGGATATGAGGACATCATTTAAATACGGACTTGTAACAAACATCTTTGTTATTTCCTATTAGAAGGTAAGTATTATTAGTAAATTAGGCTATGTATTTGGCACATAATGTAAAATCAGAAGTGAGCATGGGTAGACACTGTGTTTTATGAAGTTCAGCTCTAGTTTTGAGTTCTTATTTTTATTAAATTTCTCAGAAACAAAATACCCCTATATCTTTAAGAAATGTGTCAGTATCTTAATACTTATTGTCATATATTTATGGATTTTCAAAGCAAAGCACAAAACCATTTGGCTATAATTCTATGCCCATAATTCACAAATACAAGCCCGGACTATCTATACAAGGTGGTCATTATATTTATCTTTAAGAAGTAAGAGAGACTTCTTAAATTTTGCAGTGAATCTGACAGCTAGTTCTTTTTTCTTTTTAAGATTTTATTTATTTATTTATTTGAGAGAGAGAATGCAAGAGAGAGCACAAATGGTGGAGAGGGAGAAGCAGGCTGCCCATTGAGCAGGGAGCCTGATGTGGGGCTTGATCCCAGGACCCCAGGATCATGACCTAAGCCAAAGGCAGCTGCTTAACCAACTGAGCCACCCAGGTGCCCCCTGACAGCTAGTTCTTTAAACATAGTCTAAACCTCTTCATCTATTTAAGTCTTTTTCCTCTTGCTTATTTTCTCATGGAAATAGAAAACATTTCTTAATCACAAGGATGATGCTCAGTAATTATTACTTAAAGAAGCAAGTGATAAAAAAAAAACCCAGAATTTTTAATTTTGTTGGGAAAGGGAAAGAATCAAAATATTAAAAAAGGAGATAAACAGGGAGGGTAAAAAGCTAGGTACTCAGCATTTAAAGAATACATTTTTATGGTATGTCCCATGTGTCTTCACTGCCAAAACTGCCTTTTGCATAAAGAAATAAGATTTTTGTTGAGTAGGCTACAAACAGATTCTTCCAATTTTCATTTTCTCTATGGTGTGAAAGGAGTGCAGTGACAGACCTTTCATACTTTATACAGTTTTCATTTTAAAGAAGAAGAAAAATTCAAGGAACCAAAGGAATATCAATAGTTATTTGACATCATAAAAGACTGAAACTTTCAAGAAAATAAACATCAAAGCCTTTATTATTTCTGATGGAATAGCATCTATCTCACTTCCTAAGAGTAAGCCACTATGAGGACACATGGGATTTTTAGCATTTAAATACACACTGATAATATTTCAGCATGTATTGTCTAGGAACAAGGACATTCTCCTCCATAAAAAAAATAGTTATTACACTGTGTAAATTTAGCATGGACAATTCTATTATCTTCCACAGAGTTCATATGCAAATTTCCCCAACTGTCTCAATGGTATCTTTTATAACTTCTTGTTGTTTTATTTGATTCAAGATCCAACCAAGAATCATGTGTTAATATTTCATTTGTCATGTCTCTTTAGTCTCCTTAATCTAGTGTGGTTTCCCAGCCTTTTTGTGTCTTTCATGATATTGGCATTTTTGAAAACATCCAGCTATTTGTGTTGAAAAATGCCCTTGTTTGGATTCTTTCCTCATGATTAAATCCAAGTTAAACATTTTTGACTGAAATACTATATAGATGATATTGTGACTTCTGTGGCTCAGATTGCTATATTTCATTATTTTACGGTTAAGGTGGTATCTGCCAGACTTTTCCACTGTAATTGATACGTAGTCTATAAAGGGATACTTTGACCCAGTGAATAGCTTGTTCCTAACATTTCTACACCCATTAGTTTTCTTTCTTTTTTTAAACTTTATTTATTTATTTCAAAGAGAGAGAAAGAGAGCATGAGCAGGGAGAGGGGACAGAGGGAGAGGGAGAAGCAAACTCCTCACTGAGCAGGGAGCCCGACACAGGACTCAATCCCAGGACCCCGAGATCATGACCTGAACTGAAGGCAGACACTTAACCAACTGAGCTACCCAGGCGCCCCACCCATTAGTTTGCTTGACTGAATCAATGGTTATCTTGGTGGATACAATACAGTGACTTTCTGTTTCTATTGCCTGAGGGATTTTGCCACTTTTTCTACTGAGTTAATGTAGTGCATGTGTTTTGTTTAGAGTTATCTAATATCCTTGGCTCCTTCCTAACCATATCCCAAATTGCCCTTCTCAAATTCAAATTTCCACTCGCCTCTTCTCCTCCATGAGATTTGGAGCTCCTCCTCAGCTCTGGGGGTTTGCCTAGATGACAATCTAATCTCACCTCTCTGACCATGATGAGTGCTTCAAGAATGCCTGTCATCCCAAGCCACAAGGAGATCAGTGACTACATTTGTGCTGAGATTCTACAAACATGAAGCTCTCTCTTTTACAAGAAGTATCAGAGGTAGCCATGACTCTCACCCAGGAACTTCATACTGTGTGCCTAAATTACCCAGCTGACTACCCAGCAAGTACTATTGTTATGGGCTGAAATTATGTCCCTTCCCCCCCCTCCAACTCATACATTGAAGTCTTAACCCCTAGTAGTGGTAACTCAGAATGTGACTGTATTTGGAGATGGGGCCTTTAAAGAGGTGATTAAGGTAAAATGAGGTCATATGGGTAGGTCCTAATCCAATGGGGCTGGTATCCTTAAAAGGGAGAAGATTAAGACACAGACATACAGAGAAAAGGCCATGTGAAGATAAAGGAAAAAGACGGCCATCCACAAGCAAAGAAGAGAGCCCTCAGAAGAAAGCAACCCCCAGCTCACACTTTGATCTCAGACTTCCAGCTTCCAGAACTGTGAGGAAATAAATTTCTGCTGTTTAAGCCACCCAGTCTGCGGTGCTTTGTGATGGCAGCCCCAGCGGACTAATACAGCCATCTTGACGTGAAATGATGGTGAGACTCCTGAGCTATGGAAACAAGCTATGGAATCTGAGGGTGGAACCAAAGTCACAGAATGCAGAGCAGAGAGATACAAGAGAGATACAGAGAAGCAGCTCTCAAATCTACATTAACAGAAGCCAAACTTCCCGCAAAAAGTATTGAGTTAAGCGAACCAGTACATTTTCTTAATTGCTCAAACCAATTTAAAATGTGTATTTTTTTTTTCAAAATGCAGATTGCCACAGGTACAGGGAGTATAACCCCGACAGTCTAGCCCCTTCCTGCCTAGCCTAGAATTGCTGACCAGCTTCAGATTACCTAGGTCATGCAAGGTGGAGGCAAGCTCTCAGGAGAAGTCAGAGGGAATAGCTCGAGTTTCCTAGGGAAAGGATGAACTAATCTGGTGACCACTGGGGGTGGGCTATGGGGAGCTATGAGCCTTCATGGAATGGGTGTGGTCTTCCTTGGAGACAGGGCAGAAGTTCCAGTTAGAAGAGTGATGAGTATTATCAAAGTTCAGTGGATAGAAATTGAAGAAGAAAATGTGTAGAATTGGGCTTTGCCCTTTGTTCAGTGATGGCTCTGCTATCCTGTTCCCAATTTCTCTATCACATTGTGGCTCCTGTCCTTATAATCAAGGTTATCATACTTATCTCTATCTCAATGGCAAGGTGTGAGTATGAATTGAACAATTTGTAGGCCATTTCAATTATTTTGGAGAAAAATCCTTGACCTCTAGATACAAGTTCTGACCTGAATTTTTCTTATTTAATGCATCTGTGGTGGTACTTTAAAGAAAAGCAACTTGATGAATTTAAGACATAATATAAAGATTCACTGATAATTTATGTGTTTTAGCTCCCCATGCTAATTAAAAATAAGTGTATGTGGGGTGCCTGAGTGGTTCAGTCTGTTAGGCACTGGACTCCTGGTTTTGGCTCAGGTCATGGTCTCAGGGTCCTGTCTCTCAGTTCCTAGATGTTTTGTGTCAACTTCTTTATCTTGAGGTCCCTTCTGTATCTTTAAGGAAAAGCAACATATGTACTACATAGGTTCTAGGAGGCTCTGTGATTGATAGCACAGTTTCTTGGAGAGTTCAGGTTATTCATTTTTGCTTTAGTTAGAAGTGAAATCCTACTTAGCAGAATGCTCTTGGGATCTAGATTACCTATACAACATTGTACCCAGGTAAACTTGTAGCAGGATAAATTCCAAAAGGTTAGATTGTTGATCAATAAGCATATCTTATTTTTCTCCAAAGTTTTTAAACGTGTAAGACTTAACAAAATACTCACAATGGAATGCTACCATCTCCAGGGTGTAACTTTGGTATCCATGGAAAATTGTCATCTGGATAATTCAGCAGCCCTCTAAAGCCATTCTTCCTCTTTATCCCCCTAGTCCCCACTACAATCATGTTCCTCATTATGGTCAAGATATCTTTGTGAAATACATGTAGTCTGCTATCAAGGAAGAAAAAGGTGGTACATACAGGGGTCTCACTGCTCGGTGGTGAAACAAACAGGAACACTAGGGAAGGTTTCAGCCAGCCCTTCAATTGAATTTCAAGTAATGCAGTCAAACTTAAATAGAGTCACAGAAATTTAAGAGAGGGCTTCATTATTCTCTCTGACTTTTCCCTAAGACAGATGCCTAGGCTTGTGACTTTAAACCTTTATTCTCTGAGGACATCCTGTGGAGGTTTGCTGAGAACATCTTTCCTATAGCTTCTTCCTGCTCCCCCTCCCCTTCTCCTTTGTCAGTTGGTTTCAACCTCCCATGGCCCTTCCAACCATCTCTGGGCATGGGAACTCTTCTTACTTTAGATTTCCTTGAAAGACGGGGTGGGAATAGAGTTGAGTCCTTTGGATCCCAAGAAAGGGAGTGTGCACGGGCCCTCACCATTTGGGTTCTCATGTTGGATCACTAAAACAAACCTTCGAAGATCTTTACTTTTCCTATTCTTTACTGCACTAGAAGAATCATTTTCTCTCCTTAGCCCTGAATTACATGACACTACTAATCATGCCATTTTTAAATTTACCAATTCTTATAACTTGGTTTATGGAATCCTATATAACCAGGTCCCTCTCACCTCACCCCTTCCATTTTCCTCTCAGCCACTCCCCTGACACCTCTGTGCTCTAGATGTATTGGATTTCACGGGTTTCGAACACTTAACTACCTCAAGGCATTCATAAATGTTTGTGTCTAGAATGATTTCTTAACACCTCACACTGTATTTCACCCTGAGCTCTTCTTTCTCTTTCAGGAATCATCTTAAGTGCTTTTCAGGAAACTTAAATGTTACCTTCTGATGCAAACCCCCTTAGAGAAAAGGCTATATTCCCCTGCCAGGTCCTGTAGCATCCTATACAACTCCTTTGCAGCAAACATCTTTAAAACCCAACTTTTGTAGTGTAAGTGTGTAATTTTAAACTTAAAGAAGTTGGAAGAATAGTAAGTGGAACATTCTTTACCCCGATTCACCTACTGTCAATATTTTGTTCCATTAGCTTTATCATTTGCATTCCCCCCCCGCCACGCTCACATATAATATTTTTCCGAACCATTTGAGTGTAAGTTACATATGTCAAAACCTTTTATCCTTAGACATTTCAGAATATATTTTCTAAGAATGGGGATATTCTCTTTCATAACCACAGTAGATAGAGTTATGAGCCTCAGTAAACTTAACACTGATATATCACTTTTACCTAATTACCATCTATATACCATTTTTGTTAATTCACCCACTAGGACAGGATGTAGTTTAGGCTCATGTACTTATCTCTTTAGTCTTCCTTAATTCAGAAAACATCCTTAGCTTTTCTCTTGTCTGTCTGTCTGTCTATCTATCTATATATTTTTTTAAAGAATAAGAGTCCCATTGCCTTATGTCTGTTCTCCTTGCTGGAGAGTAATCACCAAGAGGGCAGTGACCAACTTCATTTTATTTACTTTTTTAGCTCCAGAACTAACGACAGGGCCTGGCACATTACAGGTACGAAATAAGTATTGACTAGAGTCATAAAGTAGATTTTCACATAACTTTTCAGAGCCCTGCCTGAAAGTGAGGTACAACTTTGCACTGTTGTGCAGGATGGCCTCATTGCTACTAAATTAAAATGGGTCAGGATGGAAACCCCAGGATCCTTGTATTGATCAAGAAGTAAAGCTAAGCTAGTTTTACCTCCTCCTATAGCATCTTCTTTTTATTGTTGCAAGATGCACAATCCTCAGTGATCAGCGAGCATGCCCCATTCTGAGTGGCCTTAGTGTGAGAGAATATATATTTCTCTTCATTTTGCCAAAAAAGCTGAAGGCATTTTTTCCCCTCAGACAGCAATGAATGCATATTAAACCAACTGTAATTGTCTGCTAAATGTATTTCATAAACAAGCAAACCAGAGCTAGATTTTTTTTTGAGCCTTTAAAATACTTGGAATACTAAAAATATCCTGTCAACCTTGAGCACAAAGCTGTCAAGCCAGAAACATTAAGCTTTTCTGAAAAAGAATTTGGAGGAGGTTGGTGGAGAAACATTGAAATTCATTGTGAATCTCATTTTTTAAGAATGAGGAGGCAGCTATAACACTGATGTGTATTTATCCTAAATGAAAAGAATGAATGAATTCCACTCACATTGTGGCATGCGCCACTTGGTGAGATTTTGCACATTATGAAATTTTCTCCTTTTGCTTTTCAGGAGTGTTACCTGTGGTTGATTTGTCAAACAGGTATATGTCATTAGAATTGTGAGATTAAAGCTAAGATATTTAAAAATAAGAATATACCTCTATGTTTATATACCTTGAAGAAGTATTCTCAAGTATGAAAATGTCTCAAAATGTTTTGCAGAATTTGACAAATTTTTAAAACCCTCCCATTTGAAAAGTATCTACAGTAATGAACTATTAGTCAGAACTAAAACTGAGAAAGATTTAAAAAAAAAATAAGAACAAGAGAACGAAAGGAGAGGCAGGAATGATCGCCACTGAAGAGTATTTTCCGCTGGGGAGTCTATTGGCATTCAGTTGTCTCATTTAATTACCCTTGTGTGATTCAACCATTATTTATGAGCTTCTTCTTGTTCTTAAAGAGCTCTGGGCTCTGCTTGCCAATGTTGTGGCATATGATGAGGCAGGGGTGTGCGTGTGATAATGCATCCGTCCACACTGCTGGCATGTTTTCTATCTGAACTCATCAGCTGCCAAAAGGACGCAGAACTCTCTCTTTAAAGATAAAACACTAACTGGGGTTTCAACATTGTGTGGGATTTGGCAGGCATCACATGCTCCTGCATTATTTAGGTATGATACAGTCCCTAAAATGTGAACAGTACATGTTCAATAAAAATCATTTGCATGGGATTTGCACCAGTCTCTGGTAATATCTGTGCCACTTACATTGAGGAAATGAATTCATAGAAATAGGATGATTTTAATTAATGGAGATGTTAAACATGCAAGCAATTGAAGAATTTTCATGTTTTTACTTTCAACCCAAACTCCCCTCCCCCTCCATTCCCAGTTTGAGTTAAATACTCCATTGTGGACCTCCCTTGCTTTCTGCTGAGTTAGAATGTTGGGATGACAGGAAAAGCAATAGAAACATCCCACTAGTCTCTGGATGGAAAAATAAAAATAAAAAGAGGGGATGATGATTAATAGGGAAAAACACTGAAAAAATTTGGTTGCTGAATGTTGCTAGCAGTATGACAGATGTTTAAAACAAAATAAAATAAACTAGTAGCATTGATTTAGAATATAATATGGAGGTAAATGGTCTTTAATGAGGCTAACAGTGATTTTTATTATGAGTAGCTGAACTTGGCTCCATTTCAAGCTAAGAACTTATCCCTTAATAAAGATTTTTTTCCTGAAAATTATTGCTTCAGTTAGAACCAATTGGTACTTAATAGCTTTTAATTAAAATGCCATGTGTAATGAGATTTTTTTTTCCTTTTCCGTGGGAGAAGTAGATACCTAACACTGAAAAATCAACCAGGACTCGAGGATGCCAGTAAACAAAAATTGTTTAATAGAAATGGCTAAGCCCATTGTGGTAAACCATTGATTCTACCAGCTTAGAACAGTTCACTAAATCGTATTCTCAAACTAGACTTGCATATAGATGAAGCTATAACTGAGAAAATTAGTAAGTTCTTATTCATATTTTAAAAGGACTACGAATAATGGAATATGCATTTAGTGTTACAGCGAGTGTCAGACATTATTGTATTGATCTAGATTAGTTTCCTAAGAAACACCCTACATTGTCAGAAAGAGTTTGCATGTCTAATTTCTTTTAAAGAAATATTAAAATCTTCAGTATCATTAGTAAATTTGGCAAATTTACCCATCTCTTCTGAGGTTTGAGTCCCTTCCCTCTCACCATCCACAACACTAAGGTAAGAATCTAACAAAGTTTTATTTATTTATTTATTTATTTATTTACTTATTTTAAAGATTTTATTTATTTATTTGATGGAGAGGGAGAGAGAGTGAGCACAGCAGGGGGAGCAGCAGAGGGAGAGAGAGAAGCAGGCTCCCCACTGAGCAGGGAGCCCGATGCGGTTCGATCCCAGGACCCTGGGATCATGACCTGAGCTGAAGGCAGACGCTTAACGACTGAGCCACCCAGGCGCCTCTCTAACAAAGTTTTAAAAAAAGAAATCCTGTTTGCTCTCTGCACACCTGGTGTATACAGCATGGAGGTCTTCCTCTAATCACTGAACAAAACATAGGATTTCAAGTTTGACTTACCTGCTGTCAGAGTTTTCATTCAGTCACTTGGCCGCTAAGAGGAATAATTTAAGGCACCCACAAACAATCCCAGATTTTAAAAGACTCTTTAAGCTTACCTCGTATTAATAATGTAATCTGAAATTAGGCGTTCTACCTATGACACTTGCTACCTTCCTCCACTATCTCCATGGAACTGCTTCAAAAGAATAACTAGTCACAATTATTAATATGAATGATAATGGTCATATCATCATTACTTTCAATTACCTAAATATGGTTATAAATATTTCAATATTAAATAAACTGTCAACTAGGGCTGTTTTATTCATCTTACCTTCAATATGGACAAGATTCCATATCATCTATAATTGTTTATTTTACAAAATATAATAATCTTTGCTGTTCATAGATCAAATATAAATTTTTGTTATGTATAAGTTAATTCCTTTTGAACACGAATGAGTAAATAATAAATTGTGATAAAATTTGTTTTCTTTCAAAAAGCAACTTATGTATTTTTAATTATTTTTATTGATACATTTCAAATGTGGAGAAAACCACAAAGAAGGAATATAACAAACTCCTTTTTACCCACTATTAGCAAAATGTTAACCTTCCCCATTTCAGCTTTAGAGATCTTTCAACTTGTCTCTCCAATCCAATAGCCCTTTCTCCTTCCGATAACCACTACCATGAAGTTGGCATGTGTCCTTCTTGACTATGTTTTATATCTTACTGCATCTTTGTGTGCTCATAGTACTATATTGTACTATTTTGTTTTTTTGTTTTTGTTTTTAATGTCTGTGTCTTCTTTCCTTTTTTTTTTTTAAGTTTTTATTTATTTATTTATTTGAGAGACAGAGAGAGACAGAGAGAGCACAAGCAGGGGGAGAGGCAGACGGAGAGGGAGAAGCAGGCTCCCGGCCAAGCAGGGAGCCTGATGTGGGGCTCGACCCCAGAACCCTGGGATCATGACCTGAGCCGAAGGCAGATGCTTCATCGACTGAGCCACCCAGGCGCCCTGTACTATTTTGTTTTTAAACTTTATATAATTGGTATTAGACCATGTGTGTCATTCTGTAATTTGCTAAGTCGTTTTAATATTTATTCATAATGCTACAGACAGATCTAGTTTTGTCATTTCAATTGCGATGTAACAGTGGTTCTCAGAGTGTGGACTCAAAACCAGCAGCATCCCTGGGAACTTGTTAGCAATGCAGATTCTCAGGTCCCATTGCAGTCTCACTAAATCAGAAACTCCTGGGGGCAAGGCCCAGCTATATGTGTTCTGATAAGCCCTCTAGGCGGTTCCGATGCTAAAGTTTGAGAACCACTGCTACATACTGTTCTATCACATAAATTTATTTATTCACTCTTACATTTATAGATATTTATTATTATTTCCATTTTTTTTTCAATATTACAAGTAATGCTTGAATGAACACTCTCGGGCATACATTTTCTCTAGAAGTTGAATTGCCCAGGGTAAGAAACAGATGTGGGAGGATGTGAAAACGGAACTTTTGCTGTCTCAGTGTAGGCTGAAGTCCAAGACAGCAGATCTGCTGATGAGCGATACCATCATGAGGGGTTCTAATGAACTCACAAAAGCACCCATGAAAGAAAGAATTAGCTTTCCTTGCCTGTCTGGACTAGACAGCACTGAGGGCAACTCATGGTAGTACTAGCCAAGTAAGACCAATCCTGACCCCTTCTGTGCAGCCCCAGTGGAGCTCTGCTCAAATCTCTTTTCCAGAGAAAACTTGCTGTGAGAAGTGCAGTTAGATGACAGCCTTGAGCTGCTCCATCGTCAGGCTTTCCCCACAGCATCTAAGCCACAGCGTTGCTTTGGCCTGACCATTTCTGCCCAATGAGGAACTCATCAATGGCCAGTGTTTTTGCCAGAACATTCCACTGGGCGTGCCAAGATGTTTTCATATTTACACCACAGTCTGAGTTTCTTCCTTTGCAATCTTCTTTTCTGCTGTCTCCTTTCATAATTCTGATCAAAGTCTGAACTCTTTCTTTGCCTACCCCTTCTTCCTCTCTTTATATTTCACAGGTGTTATCCCCCAAAAATCTTTTACACTTGGGGTCTGTTTCCCATAGGACCCAAACTGACACAGTCTCTTCCTCCCAACCCCAACACCACAGAACTATTTCCCAGAAATTAAAAAACCGTCGTTTGAATGTTGGGGGAGGAAGCACAGAAGCAACATAATGAAGGAAGAAAAAAATTAAGGATCATATTGTTCCTTTTCTATTGCAGGCTCCTCCCCTTCAATAGGCTGGAGTTGGGGGACAGACAGAAACAACTTTTAACTTTGTAGAAAGTATGTGGTATTCAAGTATTAAATACTGAAAAGCAACTGTCTTAAGTTGCTTAAGAGGACTTCACATCTCCAGGAATGTGTGGCAGCTGAGTTATGGAACTTGTCACAGGAAAAAACATAGTTATTTTATGATTGCATTCTGCTTGTTAAAAGTTTGAATTATACACATTTCAACCATTACTAGACATGGCCAAGTTGCTCTCTGATGTAGGGGTTCCAATATACACTTCTGCTTGCAGGGAATCAAGAATTCCTGTTTTCCCAATCAACAAAACTAAAAGGCAACCTACAGAATGGAAGAAGATATTTTCAAATGACATATCCAATAAAGGGCTAGTGTCCAAAATATATAAAGAACTTGTACAAATCAACACCCCCAAAACAAATAATCCAGTTGAAAATGGGCAGAAGACATCAACAAACATTTCTCCAAAGAAGACATCAAGATGGCCAAGAGGCACATGAGATGATGCTCATCATCACCTATCATCAGGGAAATACAAATCAAAAGTACAGTAAGATATTACCTGACACCTGTCAGAATGGCTAAAATCAACAACACAAGAAACAACAGGTGTTGGCAAAGATGTGGAGAAAAAGGAACCCTTGTGCACTGTTGGTGGAAATGCAAACCGATGCAGCCACTCTGGAACACTAAAGTATGAAGTTTCCTCAAAAAGTTAAAAACAGAGGGGCGCCTGGGTGGCTCAGTTGGTTAAGGGTCTGCCTTTGGTTCAGGTCATGATCCCAGGGTCCTGGGATCGAGCCCCATGTCGGGCTCCCTGCTCAGCAGGGAGTCTGCTTCTCCCTCTCCCTCTGCCCCTTCCCTCACTTGTATGGACTCTCTCTCTTCCCCTCTAAAATAAATAAATAAAATCTTAAAAAAAAAAAGTTAAAAATAGAACTACCTTACAATCCAGTAACCACACTACTGGGTATTTACATAAAGAATACAAGAACACTAATTCAAAGGGATATAGGCACCGCCATGTTTACTGCAGCATTATTTACAATAGCCAAAATATGGAAGCAACCCAACTGTCCATCGATTGACGAATGGATAAAGATGTGGTGTGTATATATATATATATATATATATACAATGGAATATTATTCAGTCATAAAAAGAATGAAATCTTGTCATTTGCAATGACATGAGCTAGAAGTATAATGCTAACTGAAATAAGTCAGTCAGAGAAAGACAAATGCCATATGATTTCATTCATATGTGGAATTTAAGAGACAAAACAAATAAGCAAGGAGAAAAAAATAAGAGAGAGAGACAAAGCAAGAAACAGACTCTTAATTATAGAGAACAATCTGAAGGTTACCAGAGAGGAGAGGGGTGGGGAGATAGGTTAAATAGGTGATAGGGATTAAGGAGTGTGCTTGTCATGATGAGCACAGGGTGATGAATGGAAGTATTGAATTACTATACTGTACCCCTGAAAGGAATATAACACTGTATGTTAACAAACTGGAATTAAAATAAAAACTTAAAAAATACACAAAACAAAAAGAATTCTTGTTTCCTCACATCCTTGCCAATGTTTCTTTTATTTAACAAAAAGTTACATAATGCTTATAGTAGGCAGGCTCTGTTCTAAGAATCTTGAGAGTATTAACTCATTTAATTATTATAACAATTCTTAGGGCTCCTGGCTGACTTGGTCAGTGGAGCATGTAGCTCTTGATCTCGTGGTTGTGAGTTCAAGCCTCGCATTGGGTGCAGTTAACTTAAAAATAAAATTTTAAAAATCTTAAAAGAAACTATCATAACAATTCTCTGACACAGGTAATATTTCCATTTTACTGATGAGAAAATTATCAGGTTAAATGATTTGCTATAGTTAGACAACTAATAAGTCATAGAGTTAGGATTTGAAACCAGACAAGACATGTTATTTGCAAATTTTTGCTAATTTTTTCCTATCTGATAAGGTGTTATCTTGCATTTTCTTAATTATTAGTGAGGCTGAACACAGATTTTTATAGTTACTGGCAATTCAAGTTCCTTTCCTGTAAATTGTTTTTTGATATGCCGACTTTTTCATTGAATTATTTTATTTTTCTCTTGCTTATTTGTAGGAGTTCTTTATAGCTCTAGATACTAATCATCCCTTGTTGGTCATATGTAGTAAAAGTATATTTTCTCTGTGGTTGGTCTTTCTGTTTTTTGTACATTTTTTTTCATGCAGATGTAGACGATGTTATCAAATTTTTCTATGTTTAATACTTTTGTGTTTTGTATAAGACAATTCTTTTCTAACCTGAGTTCAAATAGATATTTTATACATTCTTCCAAAGTTTTTATTTTATTTTATTTTTGTTTTTGATATTTCTGAAAAGAAAATTCATGTAGCATCGCGAAATAATCTGACTTTTTTTCCATTCGGAAAGTAAACTGTTAACAATAAGTTTTACTGACTAACTCATCTGTTGACTTCTGACTTGGAATGATACCACCTCTGTCAAATGTCAAACTTCCACAAAAGAATACAACTCTTTGTCAATTCTGCTCCACTTCCCTATGTGTCTGTTTCTAAAACAGTATCACCATGTTAAAACAAAACAAAACAAAACAAAAACAAACCATGTAGCCTTCCAATGATTTGGATGTCTAGTAAGGTGAATCTTCCCTTCTTTTCTTTCCTATTTCCTTTTCCTCCAGATACTTCATGCTTTTCTTTGTCATCTTCTCTTGACCTTATGTACTAATTTGGAGTAATTTCTTAGTTTGCAAAATTACTCTCCTTTTTGCTTTGCTTCGATTTTTTGTATTTTTTAATGAATATTTCAAGGATTACCAGATTTGGAAAATAAAAATACAGGATGCTCAGTGAAATCTCAATTTCAGATAAACAACAAATAATTATTTAATAAGTGTATATCAAATACTGTATGGAATATGCCTATACTAAAAATTACTTGTTGCTTGTCTGAAATTCAGATTGCACTGAGTGTCCTGCATTTTATCTGGCAACACTACCATTTCAATTGTTTTGAAATTGAAATTAAGAGAATGTGATCCGTAGCATAGTGATTCCTTGGACATTTTTAAGACCTGCTTTATCTGATTGACTTATGGTGATTAACATAACATAATAAAAAAAATAAAATAAAATAGCTGAATATAAAAAAAACAAAAAAAAACAAAAAAGAGACCTGCTTTATCTTTCTGTTTAGTAATTGTTTACATATGTTTGAAAATAACAAATATATTTTTTTGTAGGCTAAAATGTCTCATACACATGTATCAGATGAAATCCATTAATTGGGTTGTTATAACCTTATATACCATATTTATTTTTTGCTTTATCAATTTTTGGTAGAGTATGATATTATTGCATATTTATCTATTTTTCCTTAACATTATGAAATTACATTTCAAATCAATTTGTTAGGTATATACAAATTCATTATAGTTATGTCTTTTTGGTAGATTATTCTCTTTAAATTAGGTACTGCCACTTTTTATCCTTACTACTTTTTTTCTTAAATTCTGTTTTGTGTGAAATTCTTACTGTTACATAAATCTTCTTTTGGTTGATCTTTATCTTCTATAACTTATCCTATCACTTTATTAACTTTAGCATTATTATTTTATACAAGATTCTATAAAAAGATTAACCAGATTAAAAAAATGAATTTCATAGTCTTTATCCCATTTTTTTTTAAAGATTTTATTTATTTATTTGACAGAGAGAGACACAGTGAGAGAGGGAACACAGCAGGGGGAGTGGGAGAGGGAGAAGCAGGCTTCCTGTGGAGCAGGGAGCCTGATGCGGGGCCCGATCCCAGGACCCTGGGACCCTGACCTGAGCTGAAGGTAGACGCTTAACAACTGAGCCACCCAGGCGCCCCATCCCATTTTTAATTAGTGAGTTTATTACATTTAAGTATGTTGAGAATACTGATGCATATTTGAAATTATTTCTACCATTTAATTAATTTTTATAATAATGTTATTATAAAGTATAATTATATTAATTATATAACAATAATAAATGAAATATTACTATAATAATATAATAAAATAATATATAATGATATTACATATTACGTTTATAATAATTCTTTTATCACAGTTAAATTGGTTTGATAATTTTTTTCTTTTCATTCTCCTCCTCCTTTGGAAATAAGATATTTAATTTATATTTTTAATGTTTACTCTAATTTAAAAAATATTTTTTAAAGATTTTATTTATTTATTTGACGGAGAGAGAGAGAGAACACAAGCAGGCAGAACAGCAGGCAGAAGGAGAGGGAGAAGCAGGCTCCTCGTTGAGCAGGGAGCCCGACGTGGGGCTCAATCCCAGGACCCTGGGATCATGACCTGAGCCGAAGGCAGACACTTAACTGACAGAGCCACCCGGGCACCCCTACTCTAATTTTTTAACATACACAATTTGCTTTTAAATTTTCTAACAAGGTCCGAAATTATTCAGTATCTGCACCCTTCTGACTAATATAAGAAATGTTTAAATGTTTCATGCTTCAACTACCCACTGAACAACATCCCACTTCTTATTCTTTAGACCCTTTTCCACATCTTTCCTAAGAACAATATTTTAGGTATAAACATATTTGTTCCTCACAGCAAATGTTTGATTAAATTTACCAGCACATTTTTTATAGGTTCTGTGTTTATACATTGTGTTTCATTTAACTCCCTTGTGTTCATTTTTCATTCTGCTGATGAACATCCTTTACTGATTCTTTCAAAAAGTGTTTATGGATGACAAGATCTTAATCTTCATGTCTATGTAAAGTGAGCATGTATTTTAATTCTTCATAAACAAATGTCCAAATTAATTTCCATTTTATCTATTATAGTCTATGATATTCATGCCAAATATCTAGGGAGAATTAACCTAATAATTTTTACAATATTTACATGAGGCTTCTAGGTCTGCATATCTCTATAAACAAAATGGAAATGAAGTGAACAAAACTTCATATTATTTCCATTTTCTTTTAGCCACAAAAAAATAGAGGTTATAAATGATAATATTATATTAATATTATTTTGTTTCATTACACTTAGCTCTAGTTAATCATAACTTCTGAAAATGATCACTTTTTCTTCTTTGAAGTTCTCTATTAACTATCTGTAAAAATATTTCCATAAAGACGATAAAAAGAAGTGAAATAGAATTGTTAAATAGAATATATATATATATATATACACACACATATATATATATGCAGTTTCATTTATACAAGTATGAATGGCTCTGAAGTAATCTTGCTCTTACCCTTTTATAAATCAAAACTCTTTGAACATGCATTTTTTCAGAGCTTGCTTTCAGCACTAGATTTCTCTCTTTGTATTCTCCAAGAAGAATTTTTAGAAAATGAAATATTATTTCCTCTTGGAAAGGTGCATCACTACTTGGCATACTATTTAAATGTCCAAAATTTGTTCTTAGAAGGATTCATTTTGTTGGATTCATATGTTTTGTGAAAAAGAAAATCAAAAAGACATGTTAATGTCCATCATACCAGACAACACCTACTAGCAAGTTAAGAAGAAATAGAATATATACTGGACCTTGTTAACATGCATTATTGTTTGTAAGGTTATCTTAAATTGTATAGATGGGGGAGCTGGATTTCTTCTACACTGAGTATTCCCTTTTGTGGTGATAGCTCACTGCACACCAAAAAATGCCAATATGAAGAAACCCGACTGCAATAATAATAATAATAATAATAATAATAAATTGCTCTTCATAAATTCCTTTGAAAGAGTTTTGCTTAAAATAATTTTTTATAAAGATGATGTGACTTTTATGAAAAAACTTCTTAAGTTTACTACCTTTACATTATAGTAAACATTCCATCATGCTTTGTGAAATGTGTCTTGAGTCTATGTTGTCATAACAATTGATTTTGTTTTTGGGAATACATCAACACTGAAATATATAATGCCATCAGAAAATGTGGAAGGAACCTAAACTGATAGGTTATTCCCCATAATGTAGTAATTTCCCCAAGTCATTCTAAGACAAGCCACATAGAAACAAAACAAATAAAGGACCAAGAATACTCTAAATAGGCTATATGAGCACAACTTATTCTCCGAGATATACTACAATGTTATCATTATGATTTAATACTCTGGTGAGTTTTTGTACTGAAGACAGGAAGTTCCATAAACATTTCAGATTTAATCAATGAAACAAAGGCACTGAAGTCTTGAAAAAATAAGAAAGTAGAATTGGAAGCTAAATATTGTTTCTTCAATCTAAAGCATAAAAATGTTTCCTAGGGTATACATTACACCAAAATGGATGATAGATTGGGACTGGCAAACTCTCAGCTTGGACCTGGTCGAGTTAGCAATGTCAGGCATGCTCATTAAAGATACTAGAAGTTATGCCAGCTACCTGGAAAGAGTCAAAATGGTGAAGTAGTCCTCCTTTCCTCTCAATCACCTCACTCTCAACACTTCTGAAGGGAAGAGCTGTCCATCCCTTCAACTCCCCAAACCCACCTGTTAAGTTCCTCAAAAATATATTGGGTGTCTATAATATTCCATGCATTGTGCTTGGTGCTGGAGTAGACAGGATGTAAATAGGAGCAACAGGGGGCAGATCTTTTCTTTTTAGTTGTTCACTGCTCTATCCCCATTGTTTAGCAGTGTCTGGAACATATTCAGGGGGATTCAATAAATATATGTTCAAAAAATAAATATAAGGGGGTTCAATAAATAAAGAAAAGTCCCTAAAGTAGACTAAAAATAACCATATATTCTTTGCTTTTCTACCCTTTGAGAGATGGAGTCTGATTTCCTTCCCCTTAAACCTGGGCTTGGCCATAGCGACTTCCTTAACATACAATGAGACAGCACTTGTGCTCTGGGACTTCTGAGGTCAGGTCACCAGAAGCAATACAATTTTTCCTTGTGCCTATTTGAACAATTACTTTAGGAGCCTTGAGATACCCTCAAAGAATTCCTGCTACTCTGAGACCACCATGTGGAGAGGCCATTTGTAGGCATTCCAGAGGATGGTATCAGCTAAGCCAAGCCTTCAAGGCATCCCCTCCAAGACACCAGACAAATCAGAGGCCAGTTTGAATTATCCAGACTAGCTTATCCACCAGCTGATACGAGCAAGATTTCAGCTGATGGCACATAGAGCAAGAAAATTGCCCAGATGAGCCCTGTTCAAATTCTTGACACATGACATTATGAGAAAATAACATGGTTGTTATTTTAAGTTGTTAAATTTTGGAGTGGTTTATTATATGACAATAGATAATTGGAAGAGTCCCCAAACATTACAGTTTAGGATGGGAGTGAATAAAGGTAGAAAGTCTCAGGGATTCAGATGAGTAAACAGATATTTACAATCCAAAGTATTGTTTTCTAAATCAGAGACGATAAACCAAACTTAGGAGTCTGACTGTTTACTCCTTGAAAGAAATGAAGTCTAAGCTAATGCATCCCTTCTGAGGGAGGAATAAATGAAAATGTGATATGCTACATAATAGTTTCCTCTTCTTGATTTAGATTGTTTATGTCAATGAGTGGAATAAACAATAATTGCCCTTTTTTTCATTAAAAAATTTGTATTCCTCAGAGCTTCTCTGGGGGATATTAGAGACTAGCTGTATAACACAAGGACACAAGGCATGAAATATAATAGTTGATTATCTAGAATTGACGCAGCTGCTGGAAATAAGGCAAATCATGTCTTATCACTCAGTGTTTGGTATCATGGAAGCTCTAGGTAGAGGAATGGTATTTTTTACAGCATTTGAGGAACAGTATTTGGGGGTAATGTCTGGACTGCTGCTTAGGCCTTTTACAAGATTGTTTTTTATTATTCTCTTAAAGGTCTCTTAAAGTAGAAAGTTCATGTATCTCCTTTAGGGAAGATATTCAGAGTTTGCGAATGTAGAGGTACCCTGAGTATCTGGGCAAGAATTGAAAACCTTTGAACTAATGTTGCTGAAATATTACAGACATATTACAAATCAAATTTGGAGGTGGTTGACTTGGTGCTTCTACTGTTGAGTGACCTAGAATTATAAACTCTGATCCATGAGGTATCTTCCACTTTTTTTTGAATATTTTATTTATTTATTTATTTATTTATTTGAGAGAGAGCGCATAAGTGGGGGGAGGGGCAGAGGGAGACAGAGAAGCACACTCCCTGATGAGCAGGGAGCCCAAAGTGGGGTGGAAGGCAGACACTTAACGCACTGAACCACCCAGGTGTCCTGAGGTATCTTCCACTTTCTAATTTATGAGTCTACATGTCCCCTAATTCTTATTGGGCTGTTGGAGTACTGTGAGGGCTCAGGCCACTTTTCACATCATTTAATAGCCCTGGAGATCTCACACTCAACTTCCAATGGAGAATAAAGGCTGCAACCTCTGGGAAATAGTGGGCACCCCCTTGAACTGTAAATCCTTGATGGGCTCCATTAGGTTTCAGTGTGGGTTTTCTCTCCTGGAACTGGTACAATTGTATCATATTTGACAGTATATAAAGTATATCTTACATCTTTTTCTAGAGCTACACCTGAATGCACTAGTGCTCTCTGATGCTGAGGAGTGATTGGGGATTAGCTGCTCAGTCCTTCCTAAAGTTCAGACAGAATGACTGGGCTTCCCCCTTCTGTACTGTTTAATTTTTATATTTTATTTTTAGTCAGGCTTGAACTGGAGGTAAGTGGGAAGAAATTTTCAAATAGATAACTAAAGTAAATATCATTACATGATTATGACACTGGACTAGAAATTTAATTACTAAAGAAAGCCTATTCTTCAGTCTAAAGTGATTGGAGGAGATTTAGTCTAGAAGCAGTGGTGGGGGAAATAAAGTTTCCTTCTGGGGATAAAAAAAAAAAACAGGCTTTCACAGTTGAGGCTGTTGAACACAGGAGATAGTAAGAACCCTACCTTGGCTCTAGCTAAAGGCTGGTGTAGAACAATAAAGGGAGCTTACCCTAACTGGAAAGGGAAGTGGGGAGTGTTTTGTGGAGGACCTATGATGGCAGGGTTGGAAGTTTGAAGGCTATTTTGAAGTATTTGGGGATAATGGTGTATTTTTAAGCAAGGAAGTAATGAAATTAATGCAGTATTTTAAGATCAACTCAAGAAGATATTTAACATATATTTAGCATTGAATGTATCCCAAATAGTTTTTATATGTTATCTAATTTAATATCACTATAAGGAAATATTAGTCCCATTTTATAAATGAAGAAATTTAACTTTGACTGATGAACAAACTTGCCCAACATCACACACCTAACAAGTGGAACAGTTGGGATTTGACCCAATTACCTAATTCCAAAGACCTTGCTCTTTCATGCATCTGGCATGTATCTAGAAATGAGTTAGTTAATTAAGCCAGAGTAGATTCAGGGGGAACGGCAAAGTGATGACAAAAGTGAGAGATATTGGGAAGTCAGATTCAAAGAGACTTGAGACTTAACAAGTGATGTGGAAGGCGACTTAGAAAAAAAGAGTGAAAACTACAAAGTTTCTTTCGTAGGTGGCTGGAAGAATGTCATTACTAGCAAAGCTTTAAGTAGCACTTAGATTGAGGGGAAAGATCTTCCCTGAACTCTCCTCCAGGCTTCAAATCCTGCCTCTCTGTGTGAGTCTGGATTTATATAGTCTGATTTTACTACGGTGGTATGCTCAGTTGGAAGAGGCAAGTACTTAGCTATCATACGCTGGGAAGGAAACTGGGAGAGAAGTTAATTCACTATGTTTGGTATGGCTAGATGGTGCCCTGGGGCAGACTAGCTAGCGCTGGATCAGGGATCCAGCTAACAGGAGAAGTCCCAGTAAAGACCATCAATGGCGCAGGGCATGCTCAGAAAGAACAAGTGCTCTAATGAAGAAATGGGATGGACGCAGACTTTCATATGTGTTACTACAGTCCCCTCAGTCATGCTTAATATCTTTTTCTCCTCTGCTTCCCAATTCCTGACATTGGTGCCTGCGTACTGCTATTTTACAGCTCTCCATTCTAGCATTCCATCTGAACACGTCTTTCTTCAACAGATTCTCAAGCTATAGTGTCCCCTCCTTTCATCAACAATGATGTAGAGAAAGCCCTGCTTTGACCTATACATCATGTTGAAAATATGACGACTTTTACTATTACCTTTACATTCCTAAAATATTTGAATTTTAATTGACCAGTGAGGTAATGACCCTTTCAAGCTCTAGCCCAATGAAGTAAGCACACCCTCATGTAATTGGAATGCTATAATTCAGGATGCCCTCTGGAAGAATCTGAACCTGGTTCTCAACCAACCTCTCCCCCACTAGGTAATGTTGCCCATGGTTTTAGGTCAACCAAGAGCTGGCTTTGCCCAACACCACAATACAGCCTAAATTAGAGAGTAGCTACTTTCAAGGTTACTTTCTTATATAACTCTATAATCGTCATCCATTTTTTCCTTTTTTTTCCTATTCCTAAGAAAAATAGAGAAATTTGAGACAAGATTCAGGTGGAATTTATAAATAATTATAATTACATTTATAATTATAAATAATTATTGACTTCACTTAATTTACAGCTTATGGGCAAGCAGCTTAGAAGGTATCAAGAATCTTTTGACTGCAAAACTGAGGCAAGAAGAGAAAACAAATGGAAACTGAGAGCAGTACCTGAAGTTCTTGGATGAAGCGCAGATCTCTCTTGCTGCTCACTCTGACGTTGCCCACTCTTCTGGCTGCTGTCTCCTACCAAGTGCTGCTTTGGGGGAGGCTAACCTATGGCAGAGGGAATCATGTGATCTAGTTAGTCTCTTCAGGGAATATTAAAAAATAGGTAGAACCGGCCTGAATTGTAAAAGGCAAGAAAATGCAAATATTATATTAAAACTTATAAATTATTTTTGTACATTGTTCTACTTTTTTTCTTATGACTTATTCAAAATGGATTTCCACTGTATTCCAATTGCAACTAGTACCCTAGACACTTGCTCTCCATTTTTAGTCAAAAATCTCCCATTAGTAAGAGCAAATTGAAATACATAACTTATTATCTCTTTGCTTCAGTTCCTTTATAAAAGTGGGTATGTTTACATTTATCTCCACATAGTTACTTCTTAGTCTCCTAGTTTTTGGCTTGAGAGAGAGAAACAGAGAAAGGAAGAGGGAGAGAATGTGTGTGTGTGTGTGTGTGTGTGTGTTGACAATTAGGTCTTTTTATAATGGAAAAAAAAAATTTTTTTTCCCTAAACATTGGAACAGTCTAGAAACAACATTCTACTGAAATTAGTATTAATGGAGATCATTATTTATTATTTGAATGCCTGAGTTTTCTTAAGGATTTATATATCAAACCAGCTATATGAATTAAATTTAGGAACTTCTAAATTAAGACGTTTCCATTAGAAAACATCTATAAAGACAATAGGAAATGGAAATAATCCCTATCCACCAGTTTATTAGGCTTCAAATGAAAATCATAAATTGTGCATGAAAAAGGAGGATGAGAAGTATGGTAAGTGGGGGACTCAGCACTTTGAGGTAGCTTCCATTTTTGGTTAGGAACTTGACATTGTATTCTTTCCTTGTCTGAACACACTCAAAAAAAAAAAAAAAAAAAAAAGGCCCTGGCACTAATTCACACCACAAGAAGACGGCTGCCTCTTCACAGCTTTTCTTCTGTTAGGTACATTTGCCTTATAACAGAGTTCACTCTTTGAAGCCATGTGGGTGAACTTTCCACAGGGGCATTTTCAAGCGTCAGTCAGCTGCAGATGGAAGAGATCTTCTGGGGAAGTATCAAGGGGACTTGGAGATGTCACATCCTTGCAGAAAGATTCCTGTGCCCCTCAGTGTGGCATAGTTAAGACCTCCTGGACTGGGATGGTGATTATGTTAGTGAAAATGTGTGGTCAGATGACTCAGGGACACAATCTGTCCCTTCCTTCCAATCTCCTAGCACTGAATAAATCCCCCAGAAAGAACCCTGATACAAGCCGGGGAACAAGAATGAAATTAAATTTTCCTGCCAGCTTTATTGGAAAGGACCTTGAAACACAATAGAAGTTGAGTTGAATTATAAACCAAAAAGAGTATTTTTTAAAATTGCATATTATACTCCTTAGTTCTGAAATTTGCTTTCCTTATATAAGATGCATTGCCTTCATTCAAGGAGCTTATGTCCTAGGGTGTTTCTTTCTTTCTTTCTTTCTTTTTTTTAAAGATTATTTATTTATTTATTTGATAGAGAGAGACACAGCGAGAGAGGGAACACAAGCAGGGGGAGTGGGAGAGGGAGAAGCAGGCTTCCCACAGAGCAGGGAGCCCAATGCGGGGCTCGACCCCAGGACCCCGGGATCATGACCTGAGCCGAAGGCAGACGCTCAATGACTAAGCCACCCAGGTGCCCCTAGGGTGTTTCAATATAATGATTTTTAGAAGAAATAAACATATTTATATCATCACTAGAAATCTGAAGATAAGAAAACATATTTAATACATTCCTCAACAATAACTTTCAGTATACAAATTTCCATAGGGTGCATTTGTAAAAGCACACCTTTGCCGTTTGACTGTGGACTCTCCTTGGCAGAGAAGGGGCTCAGGAAAATAGACACACTTGATTTCAGTAGAAGGGAGCTCTGGTTCCAGACATACTCAAATATGTACCTTTTGATCTTCTGATGGTATAAATACATACAGGGCACTTGGGAGCTAATTAACCTAAAATCTGGTTATGCTTTTCATCAGCAGATGGGCCTTCAGTTTAACTTCACTTGAGGAAAAAAAAATATGGGATATCTCAATTATCAAATCACCTAAGAAGTAAATTGCTTTGAGTATACACCTATCCCTTATTTAATGACTTTAACTTTTTTCTGAAAAAAAACCTGCTACTAAGTTAAAAGCTGTTAAATGAAAAAAAAATCTATTAATTCTAATAGGAAAATTTATGGAGAATTTCACCCCAAACCACAAATAAAAACAAACAAAAACATCACTGAAGAATGAAAACAATTTTATATCAGTAGGAAATAATCACTTAGCAAACAGGAAAACACCTTCTGTCTGAAATACCACTTCTTCTATATGTAGTTAGTATATTTTGGATAGAAAAGTCATTGTATTAAAAAAAAAGAAAGAAAAAAGAAAGTGTGATGTAAGAAGTTTGCTAGGGGCTTTTGAGAAAGTTCTTCCTCATTTTTCTGGGCGGGCTTTTGGAAGTGACCTTTTCTTTCTCTTCTTATGGGCATTACTGATCATGGCCATGAGACCTAGAGCCACAATAGACATTTCAGATACCAGTGTGAGGATGAAGCTCACCTAGGAGGAAGACAGGACAGAAGTTCATGCAAGGATTAAGAGCCATTGGATTAAGGCAATTTTGTATGAAATTACTTAGAGTTGAAGGCATTCAAATTCATACAAGTAAGATTCTAGGCAAGGACACTGGCAGAGGAATTATATTGGGGGCAATTTGAAGAAAAAACAGTCCCAGAGAAACATACATCCTAGCAAAAAATGATGCTCATTGCACTGTATCCTCTATGTCCAGACTGGCTGGTAGACAAAAGGAGAAACGGGAAATGCTGGGAGCCACAGACAATTTACCTTCCAAAGAGCCATGATTGTTGTTTGTGGTTTACCTACTTAAGGGGGGCGGGGAATGCATCTTACACTGGGTCAGAGGTTTGACTGTCACTGCTCAGGCTCTTTCTAAAGAAAAGAATCACTGATAAATTACAGTGGGATTATGAAAAAAATGCCACTAATTTGAAAGTAAGTTAGAGTGAGTAAAATTGTTCTTGGGGTCTTGGGCTTTTTAGATAAGCCAATAATAATGTGGTACATTCTGTCTAGGGTTTTATCATCATCCCATGGATCGGGATGCTGGTCAGTGGTGAGATCAGAGGCACCAAAAGAACTCCTGTCTCCAAATATCTCTCCTAATTGAGTCTACCATATTGTGTGAGGTAGACACCAAGAGTCAGTTCATAAACAATGTGCATCTCTGTTGAAATGCAGAGTTGTTAACAGAGATAAAACATGAAGTCCTTGTTCTCAAACTGAGCACTGAAGTCACCTGGGGCCCCACTGCAAATTCAAAAAGGCACAATAAAATATTTTAAAATTGAGGAAAACCACAGTAACATCTGTTGGACATCATGTGAACTACTAGATGAAGGTAATTAACATTTTTAACTCTGATTGCTACCTTCCTTTCAATGAGAGTGGTGAAGACCAATTTGATTCCACAACTTGAGAAGTTTATGTAGTGTTCAATAGGTGCTAAGTTTTTAGGACATAAATGCATGTTAAGGTGCTTGGACCTCAGTGTTTAATAAATGGGACTGTAAGGTATTTCTTTTGGCCCATGGATGCTGTGAAACACTCACTGAGACAAGAGTGCCATGAACCAAGGTAATATGGGACCCTCTGCAGTCAGCTATTATCACTTATTAATCACTTGACAATATTTTAACCACTTACATCAAATAAACACGGTACAAGTTTTTATGAAAAAGAGGGAAGCAGAAAAGCTCCTTTGCCTGTGAGTTATGTGGTTTCAAAGAAGGCTTACTTGGAAAGCCATGAAAACTCTGGGTTCTGGAAGAGAGGAGAGAAGCAAAAAAAGTAGAATGTGGCTAGTGAACAAAATGGTCATGACCTGGGTGATTTTGTCTAAGACCAGGCTTGCTACTACTACGCCGATAGACCCCGGGTCTCGTGTGATCTGGAACCACCTTTCTGAAGCCTGGACTGAACTGAAATGTCTTTAAACAGAGGAAGGCAAATGGCCATTTGCTTATTATATTCTACTCTTTCTTTGGCATTGATTTCCTCAAAGCCTCAAAATCAGATATGGCTTTAGTAGAAAGCATTCAAGTTTAACAGACTTTTATGAAGCAGTCATTTTTCTTTATAAGACAAAGTCCAAAGCACCAAAATAATACCACAGAAAGAAAATATATCACTGGTATTCTAATATCTATTGACCACGAGGAATCTCCTTTTCTCCATGTAAGTGGTATCAGAAAACCATGACCAATAATTATCCAATATGCCTTAAGTATTGCAACTCGCAAGACCCCAACTGCGTTACCTGTTATGATATTATCTCCACTTTACTCAGACTCAAAATACAAACGAATACCACTTTTATATACCACAGTTTTGAGTGTAAGCATTCCCTGTGTTCAGGGTAAACGCCAGAGTAATTTCTACCCATGGCTTTGCTTAAACTCTACTATTTCATCCAGAATTATTGTACAGTTTAACATTAAACAATAGAAGAACACTTGGGATTTCTTATCAACTTATTCAGACACTGATGGAAAGCATTCATAAACTGGGATTTTTTTTTTCTGGATAGATTGAAGAAATTCTCATGTGTCAAAAACTTTCCTTTAGATTATTCTCTTTTGAGTTATATCATCATTACTGGTTCAACTGCACTTTTTCTCTCCATATCTGTCAAACAACTGAAATGATTTTGTGGGATTTTTTCCTCCATGTTAAATATAGGCTTTTTAAAAAAAAATTCATTGCAATTGAGCATGTCATTTATCCTTCTGCCCATTTTTCTTATATTAAAAGGTCTCCTGCTGGAATTTAATTTCAAGTTAAATCTTTACCCCACCCTCAGGCTGTGAGACTGAATTAAATAAATCCCACTAAAAGTAATAAACCACTCTTAGCTGTGGTCTTGTGATATCAGTTGTCAGCCTGTCAGAGCGAATCTGAGTGTTAAATTCACTGCCTCTGCTAGTAAGGAAAGAATCAGAACACCAAAAAGCCCAGGATAGCAGAACTGCTGCAGTCATCCCAGTTTTATCTCAGCAGTAGTACTTAGGCATGCAAGAAAATATCTTTGAAGATCATTTTCTTGATGACACCCTTTTAAAATTCATATTGATGGTAAAACATAAAGGCTCAGCTATGGTTATTATACTTTATTTAGTATGTTCCGAGCCTGTAAGATCTATCAACAAGAAGGTAGATTTCTTGTTTGGAAGGAGGGACAAAACAGGAATATCGTCCTGATGGACACTGGTGGAATTCTAGATGTAAAGTAAGTTAATCAGGATTTGTGCCTAAATATATGATTGAAAGGCAGACAGTTCAAGAGAAGGAAAGAAAAAGAATACATGTCATTAATTTCCTCTTATGAAAATTTGCAAGGAGATCAATCCACAGACCATAGACAATCCCTCGGACTTCCAAAGAAAATGCTCTATAGAGGGGAACCTGATACCCTCCCTCAGTGAGCTCCCTTCAATACTGTGTCTGTGATGCAGGGACACTGGGAACGATCCCAGGACCAGGCTGGATTTATGGGTGTGACTAATAAAAGTTGACAGCTGGCTTCAAATCTGTTGGCTTGTCATTCAGCGGACCAATTTACAAAATAGTTGTTTACCCTTAAAGCACTGAGGTTGTCCAAAAAGAAAGGTCTTTTTTTTTTTTAAACTTTCGTTTCTCCATATTAAATTTTGAAGAGTTAAAAGTTTTATAATAGCCAAAAAATCAATATTGTCAGTGATTTGGTGTTTCTAGAGAACAGGACAACAGCTCAGCAGATTAACTTCCTCCTCTCCATGGGTAAGCATAATATTGCCTTCTGTAGAAATGGAGCTGTAGAAATTCCCGGGGGAGGGGGATTGTTCAGACAATTCTCTGAACAAAATTTCAGTAGGGAATTCTGGCGTGTAGGAGATGATAGACGTCTCCCAATAATTATTATAGTTGCAACCCTTACCTTCCTACAGATGTAACATCTTTATCCTGTCCTGTGCTGGGCATCTGGTTTACCCTGATGCCTAGGAATTCCTCCAGCCCCTTCTCCCAGCCTTTTAAAAACTCTTCTTACTGTAGCCTGATTTGGAAGTGGAAATGGTTTTCGGGAAAGCATGTCCTAGGAAATAGGCTTTTTCCTTATTTTGAAGTAAGTACTGACAGTAAATATTGTATTTGATTTCTTACACCTGAAAACATAGTACAAAGTCATATCCTTTCCTATTCTTAGGAAGAGATCATTTTCAAAGTACAAGTGTGAGGAAAATACTTTTCAAGTTCTTATTGGAAACAAACAAACAAACAAACAATACATCCCACTGATCTCTATTATAGAATTGGACTTTTTAGATGGTGGAAAAACATTTCCACATCTGTCATTAGGTTGTTTAGCAGTATTAATTCAAATAAAAGCCAATCGATTTTGTACTCCAAGGCTGGGCCTTAATTTTAAATCATTAGATTATATGTTTGTTAGAATTTTTTTTTTGTATTTATAAACCCGTGCTAATTTATTTTCCCTTGAACTTTATTTGCTTATTTAGCAAGTTATCTGAAAAAAGGAAAGACCTGGGACTAGAGAGATCTGTTTTGAAGTCCATCCATTCCACGTACCAGTGGTTTAACCTCAGGCTAACCTTACCATTCTGAGCCTCAGTTTACTCATTTCACAATGGGATCACACTGCTTTCCTTATGGGATTGTTGTGGGGGTGGATAGTAACACATGAAGCAGCTGGTGCAGGGCCTTGCATGCGTCAGACCCTCTCTTCTGACTCTGATCTACAATAGGTTTTACTGCCTCTGATAACCCAAATTAGTATGTTCAACTAAAAATCTTACAGCAAACATCCTCCAAAAAATTAGGAGTATTGAGAATTTTTCAGTCAGGGTAAATGACTGATGATGTGAATAAAAAAAGATTTTCTTATTGAAATATGAAGCTCGATTTTGGTCTTAACAGATTTTCACAAGATACATCAGTTTCACAGTTAAAGAGTGAGTACACCACTCGCAACTTCATTCACTTATTTACTCAACAATGATATACCAGTAGCCCAATATAGGCTAAGATCTTGGCAAGCCTAGGTGCCTAATGGTGAGCAAAATTACCACCAAGCTGTTAATAGAACAGTGGGGAAGGCAGATGATAAACCTGAGAAATCACAGCAGTGATAACATATGGAAGCACAAGGGGCTATATGAACCATCAACAAACATCAACTGTAGACCACAGGGAAGTTCCATTTCAAAACTTCGATTCCTGCCCCATTCCACACTTGTAATCACTTTCTATCTTTATAACTGGGTCACAGTTTATTTAAGATCTAAATAGTCACCTTGAGGGAATACATGAAGAAGTGAACACTTTCTAATGTTTTTGTGAGCCATTTGCTAATTTAACAATGACAGACTTTACACTGAGCACCATATCAAGTAAGGCTATATATGGCGGCTGTGTAGTCCAGTCTAGGGATAAGCTAAAGAGGTAGAATGCTGCTGGGAGCAAGATGGCGGAGGAGTAGGAGACCTGGATTTCGTCTCCTCTCAGGAATTCAGCTGGATAGGGATCAAACCATTCTGAACACCTACAAACTCAACAGGAGATCGAAGAAAAGAATAGCAACAACTCTCTGAACAGAAAAGCGACCACTTTCTGGAAGGTAGGACGTGCGGAGAAGTGAATCCGAGGCGTTATTCGGGAGGATAGACGGCGGGGGAGGGGCCTCCGTCGGCTGCTTCTGGCAAGTGATAGAGCCACGGAGCACAAAATTGGAACTTTTAGAAGCCTGCTCCGCTGAGGGACGTCACTCTGGTGGCGAAGTGGGGGGTAGAACCCTCGTGGGACAGTGTGGTCTCAGGACCCTCGGGGTCACAGAAAGACCGGGGGTGCCTGAGTGCGGCAGAGCTCCCAGGTATCGGAGCAGGGAAGCCGGCTGCAGAGAGGGAGCCGAGGCGCGGGCTCTCAGCTCGGGGTTGTCATAAACAGTGATCCGCGGCACAGTCAGGCCACTGCTCCTCCAGCAGGGACCCAACAAGCGGCAGATCCGGGGAGACTCACCTTCTTCCCCGGGGAGGAGAGGTGCGGGAGCGCACCGCGGGGATCTGCTGGGTTTGGAGACTCCACCTGGGGTCGGGTGCCAGATAGAAAGGCGCGGTCACAGGCCGGGTGAGCGCGGAGTGTGGCCGGAGACCGGGGAGACGGGAGTGACTGACTGCTTTTCTCTGGGGGCTCGCTGAGGAGCGGGACCCTGAGTTCTCGGCTCCGCCGGGGCGGAGACTGGGAGGCCGCCATTTTCACTCTCCGCCTCCAAAGCTGTACGGAGAGCTTGCAGGGAACAAAAGCTCCGGAGAGCAAACCCGAGCAGATTTCTTAGCCCGGACCGGCAAGGGCGGGGCAATTTTGCCTCCGGCAAAGA